>NC_135762.1:28886029-29094130 GCF_052425735.1 Oculina patagonica
CATTGCGATTTCGCAAGTCATGCATAGTGTATGAGCGCAAAACAAAAGATGTGCAGGGTCGTGGACTTTCCAACATAAATCTTGGCCTCTTTGTTTGCTCCTTTGATGTTTGCCGGGCTTCCTAACCATTTCCCTATATTAACTATGGTTTTGTTCAAGAATTCACGATGAGCTAAAACGTCCGTTTGAAATACCGTCGAGCTTCTTTTACTCGTTATTATTGTTTTGCAAGGATATCTGGCGTTAATAATAAAGAAAAAGGTAAGTTTTGTCCCGGAATTTTCATTTTTGCTAGTTAAACATTCTTCTGTTTGTGAGACTCACAAACATTGCAGGGGGAGATTGCACAGTACGGACTGGAAATCATTTTTAAACCCATGGTTTCAACACACTGGTGCGACGGATACGCTCTAGAAACTAACCTAACTAACCTAGCGAGGCATTTTCCCCTTTTTATTACAATTAATATGGACTGTTAAAAATTAACATACCTTTGACCAGCAGAATTTCCTAAATATAGTCCAAATAACAAAAAACAGTTAGCATAATGTAGTGTTACAGTACCATAAAAACCACAATTTTGCCGGGAAATTTTGTCAATTGCAATGTGCGAGTAGGTCATAGGCCACCTATTTGCGTTGCGGAGAAAAATAAACTAATTTTAAGTTATATGTTGGTATCTTTGGTTGGACTAGCAGGTAAAGATACAACAACAACAATAACAAGCTTTATTTGCATGACTATAAGTAAATACAGTATTGCAAAAGCGTAATAATAATAATAATAATAATAATAATAATAATAATAATAATAATAATAATAATAATAATAATAATAATAATAATAATAATAATAATAATAATAATGATGATGATTTATTTGCATTCCAACAAAAAAGTGGCTCTTCTATGCAAACTGAATTAAAAACTAAGATATAAGACTAAGATATAAATAAAACTATGATAAAAAGTTGAGATACAATGTATAATAATTTACTAACAATATTAATGTTAAAAAGAATTTAAAAGTTAAGCCATAGTAAAAATACAATTTGTTAAACTAAAGCGAAACTAATAATAATCGTGTACTAGGAATTAAAAAAGCAATTATGTATATGTTACATTACTTTCATTCCATAGAAGATTATTTCGTAAGGATAATCATCTCACAATGAACCTTATTAGTTGAGTATTTAAATAATAATTACCAGAATTCATTAATGTTTTGGTGGCTTGCATAGGAGGTAATTGTGTTATGTTTGGTATTTGATTCTCTATTTTTTTGTAAAAAACTATTGTAACAGTATTTAGTACAATGGGAACGTAAATGAACTTCGTCTTCAATTTGGTTTGATTCACACGTAGGGCAGAGTCTATTATCCCTTGGGATTTGATCATATCTGCCAGTTTCGATCAATAATGTATGATTACCTAATGGTCCCTTCTAATCCTTCCTCACTGCGATTTTTTTAATTTTTTTTTTTCTTATTGTTCGTATGTCTCTTAAGTTTATTTTGTGCAGTGAAAAAGTATTAAATTGAAATTAAGTTTGAATTATGTTTAAGAGGAACCCATGGAAAAAAACCAGTCTCCCATAAACCATTTTAATTCAAACTTCTTCTCTTTTTTCTTCATTCTCGTTTTTTTTTTCTTTTTTTGAATTGTTATGGCTGATCACTGCTCCACATGATAGGTAAACTACTTAATAAATGAGATAATGAATTTATTGATAAAATACCAAACAGTTGCATATTGTTAGAATCGTAAGGATAGATTAGAAACGTGTGACACAAAATCGACAGTTACCTTTGTCATGGCCACCAGCTCGTTTCTTTTGTCTTCGTATCAAAACAAACGCAAGGATCATGGACACAGCAAAGAACACTGCTGCTAGGCACGTGACAATTGTCACTGTAGTGGAGCAGTTGTCGTTGTCGCCCTGTATTTCAACACTTTGTATTCCAGCAACTACTGGGACTGAGGTGGTACTGGTGAAAACTGTCAACATAACATAAGACACCAAGCAGTCCAAAACATGTGATTCTCAGATAAGGGCGCGAATCTTAAAGGGACCGTGTCACGGATTTTAACCAAACATAGGCATAGGAAATGACCATCGGATTCGATTAAATATATGAAATAATCCTTTACAATGCGACGCGCCTTACCGTGGCCACCCAACAAACTTTTTTACAAGTGTCATCTTGTAATATTTTACGTTTTCACTGCATTTTGTTGATAAATGCGATCTAACAAGTATCTGTTTGATCGTATTCAGCTTTGCAAGGAGGCGTGTTCGTCAAACAAATAATAATATTTCGAAAGCACACTTGTAAAAAAGTTTGTTGAGTGGCCGAGGTAAGGCGCGTCGCACTGTAAAACAGCAGAGGCATATTGAAATAACACACCAAATGCAAAAGAAGGTACGGAAAGACTGGTGTTAAATTGATTAATTTCGAACTTGAATGAGTGCTTATTCAGGAAAGTATAGTCTTTCGTCAGTGGCCATAGATGATCTAACCTGATACGTTAGTGTGGCCATATGCATTTGAAGTTGTCCTTTCTATCTGTGTGGTTGGAGTTGTAGTTTCAGCAGATGCTGAGGTTGTTGGCACAAAATAATTAAAGAAACAGCCCACTTGACAGTTATCTGTTGGGAATAAAGAATAATAAAAATAATCATCGGGAGACTATAAGCTAAACGACTAAGCGGAGCTAAACGGAGTCTATAACGCGCATAAATTTTACTTTTTACTACCTTTCACTATTACTCTGGAAATTTTAATAAGTAAATATTGTAATTTTAAATTCATTTTTATTGTGTAACTTTTTTAATTTAGTTTAATAATAATTATTGTAATGCACTTTTGAATATTTTTATAGAAAAAGCGCAATATAAGTTTTAAATATTATTATTATTATTATTATTATTATTATTATTATTATTATTATTATTATTATTATGTTCTTTCGATCACCGTAATCATCTTACTCAAATACCCAAGTGCATGACGATAGATAGTTTAAGAAGTAAGAAGAAGTATTTTAAAATCTATGCGAAATTAAACAGAAAGCCAAAAGTAATATTGTAAAGGAGTAACATGACTGTAGCGAGGTACATTAGACTAGCAGATGCTTTCTGCAGGCGTTGCAGTTTACCCAGGTGAACAGAGGGTAACCAAATAGAAGACTGTTGCAGTAATCTATACGACCAATGATAAAACAAAGCATGGACTAAATTGCGTGAAGTTTCCTCAGACAAACTTGTTTGGAAAACTCATATCCAACAAACGCGAGTGGAATAATTGTTTTATTAAAAACGCCCATAGAGTTGCAATATTTTAACTCCCAAGCTGTTTTCTTTGACGCGTATCGGCTACGATATCTGTGGTCAATGGTATATGAGCTCATATACCATTGCCTGTTGACCAATCAAAACGCAGGATTTGCAATATACCTTGTTGCTAGTTTTTAATAAGATATGATATGATATGATATGATATGATATGATATGATATGATATGATATGATATGATATGATATGATATGATATGATATGATATGATATGATATGATATGATATGATATGATATGATGTGATGTGATGTGATGTGATATGAAATGATAACTTTATTTATAATGATGATGACGCTACACTTCTCGCAAAGAAAGAAATAATTTATTTTGATGATGATGATGACGACGTTATTTGATGTGGTGGCGTCATAGAACTTACAGTTATAGAGTATTAACCCAGTATTTGTACCTGTTTCTTCCTCGCAAATCCATCCTCTGAAAACATTGCCTTGGATGCTGGTAAACAATCCCTTATTTCCAATTGGCCATTCCTTGGCAATAAGAGCGTAATATTCCATGTCCTTAGGCTTATTCGGCTGCCATTTGTCTATTGTCAGTGGTTTTCCATTGACCCAAGTCCACTTTCCAGTTTTCAAGATTTTATACAAACCAATGAGCCATTCATCATATCTAGCACCTTTTCGGGTTTGAATCACTTTATTTATAAATTCCCATTCTCGCTCTGTTTCCATGACCACTAGATGTTTCTTAAAATATTTACAATACATCTCTGCTTGAGGCCACGAAAATCCATTTGGAGTTGTGCCATTTTCAAAGGTGTAACAAGAGCAACGTTCCTTCCCATCTAAAAAACAATTAAGACAAAACATACAAACCAGATGTGATCAAGCGACTATTCAAACAGTCAAAAACAGCATCGTCTGGATTAGACATTAACAGTGTTCAAGTTGCGCATATTTTTTCCACGTCCAGCACGGTTTGTACTCGACATTTTATTTAGTTCATATAAGATTTCTGGCGACTTTGTAATGGGCTCCGTGTAATTTGGCCATGCAATCAAAAGACATGAAGTTCCGAAATAAACGACAATACCCCCCCCCCCCCAACCCATTCTCTACTCCCCCGCCGAGAAAGTAACGACCAATAAACAGAAGTTTTTAGATAATCTCCAAAGTTTCAACCCTCCAATGTGACTTGCTATGCGGAAACATACACAAGAGGCTGAAATTTCAATATTATTTATTTTTATTTGACGTTAAGCAGAACCACGGCCGCGTCAATCGCGATGGGATATAGCGCCTCTGGTTGCAATCCCCACAGGGAAATCGTGGTACAATCATTTGCATTTCTGCGCTAAAAAGCAGCACAACATCACAAAGTTCTGCGTTTTTATAACTACACGAAGATGATGCGAAATTTTCGGATAAAAACAGTGGATTTAGATTAAAGTTAAGATAGTTGTGATCTCTTTACAATCACTGAATCCATTTTGCTATAGATACCATTTCGCGGGAAACGATGGCCTGCTGCGTCATCGTCCAAAACAGCTGACTTGATCGTGAATTGACTGCGTTGCAAGAAAATTTTGTGAGAATATCGCTTTTCGGTCCCAGACCTCGTTTCTACCCCCATCTCCCCCCCCCCCATCTGGGATGCTCCCTGAAGCCTGAGAAATCGCATGGTATTGTTTTGAACTGCTGAAGCCCCAACATTCGTAACCTTCGCCATTAGCTATAGCTCACCGTTCCGAAAGAAGCCATAAAAAAATCGTGTACTCATAACTGATCGCCGACAGATAAGATTTGATTGATGATACGTACGTGAAGATACGTGATAAATAGAGCTGACGTAGGGCTTGTTAGAGGTTATTCAGGATCAGCTCGATGGTAAGATTTCTTAAAAAAAAAACATCATTAAAAGTAGCCCATGCTCCCTGATGTGTTTTACTTGTGCCCGTTGACAGTGCAGATTTTAGCAAAACCCTTAGCGTAGAAACCATTTATGCGGCAGAAGGTTCGCGGAAACTAAAGTTGGCAGCTTGTCCGCTCCCGATGGGATTTAATTTGCTTGAACTGTTCTACCCGAAAACGTGACATGTATTCGGCAACGTATCATGCACGCCCGGAATATGTCGCGCGCGTAATAAAATATTGTGTTTAAGCGACGTTAAAACCATAACACGAACCAAAATCATGACTAAAGCTCTTTGCGCAACACGACGCGGGGTCATACCGCAGCGGCATGTAGCATGGACAAAATCATGCGTTGTTCACACTAAAGGGACATTAAGTAGGGGGTGTATGTAGCAGCGGAAAAATCACAATATGTACACACGCAAAAAAATGTAGCGGGGATGTGACTGCCAGGGCATGTCGCAGTTTCGTCACAGTGACACGTCCCGGGCCCGGGCATCGTGTAAGCTGATAATTTTTGGCACGTGCAACACGAATTCCTACAACATTTTGTACCTGTGACATGTTGCACGAATTTTAACGCGTTGAAGGTGGCCCGCGGGTGTTCATGAGGCTTATAATTTACTATATAAAGCGCGTTTTAATACGAATAAATGTAAAGCGATTGGTTAGATTTTTGAAAATCAAAGAATAATCCGTTAAATTATATAAAATTATAATTTTAACGGCAAACAAACGCGATTTGTTTTAGTTATGAGCGATTTTCAGAACCCTTCGTTTTTAATAAAATTCGATTATTTTTTAAATGCCACCATGAAATTGTTTGTAATTACCACAAAACGCTGCCAAACGATTAAAGATTACTCACAACAACTAACAGGGTAAACCACTATGTAGTTTTCTTACTTCTTTATTGTGTTATGCGTCTGTCTTGACCGTCCCATAAATGTACTTTTAATATCCCAGTTTTGAGACTGATGTCACCTTAACTAATGTTGTGAGTAAAAGTTAAATTTTTTTAACTACATACATTTTCTTGAGTGTGTTTATATTCTGTCCCCGATACACGTCCTTGTTACATGACCCCTTAGTGTAAACAAACAATATTTTATCGCTGATACGTGCCGCTGCGACATGTCCAAAGGTGTGCGGAGACCTTAAAGGCAAATTTCAACTGAAGAGTATTTTTTTACATTCGTTTACGTGCGTAGTAAAAATTTAGAGAATTCAAGCGTGTAATCTCAAGTAAAAAATTACGCGTCAGTGGAAATCCAGCATACAGTATGTGGCCATAAATCCGGACAGCCCTCGGTCCAGACACTTTCGGTTCATCGTGCATTTTATCGATAGGAAACAAAGTTTTAATAAAACCGAATCTTTCCAAAGATTTCTTGATCTGTTTGCTGTTTTAACCTCGCTCGAAGGCTTTCCTGCTGGCAGTGAAGTCGAGAAGGTAGGTGAAGTTTGCTTTCGCGATGTTTATTTGTTCGTGGCGCCTCAAATTCTATTTAATTCCCGTGTATCCAAACTGAGCGCGCTAAAGGAGGTAATTTTTGGTAGAATTGATGTATAAGAAATATCCTTTAGACTAGTGCAAAAAAAATTGATTGACCGCTTGAATTTCTGTCCAAAGAAACGAATTAAAATTTCTAAGTAATTTTCCTGACTAGGTCCTTGGTCCGGACACTGACGGCAACCAAATATAACTTCAAACGTTTGAGTGCTAAGGCATAATAAACTTCATTTTACAACAATAAAACAAAAACGAGAAGTTTTAATTCAAACTTTGCAAATCACCCTTATCAGTGTGACAAGCGCTATAGTTTATATTCACTGTACTTCTTGATGAGATAAAAAAAGCTCTCTTCCGTAAAATTTTTATTTCATTTTTCTGAATTTCACTAAAACATATTAAAAATGTGCAAGGAGCTTCTTTAGATTAGATTTTGAACAATTGTTGCGTAAATTTTGCGTGCTGTCCGGGCCAAGGACCCGCTGTCCGGACCAAGGGCCGTCAAACCGAACCACCGTTTTCGATATTACAGAGTAATCGAGTAAGCACAGAAGCTGTTGTCTTTTCACAGGTTAGCTGGATGTCACGGTAACTTACAGGACAAATCTCAGCTCTCTGCTCTTCTTCAAAGCTGAGAAATACACGTTCGCGTTCGCACGAAATACACGTTCGCATACTGTAATTGTTTTTAGACGTACATGTGTATTTATGAGGCTTGTTTCCGCATGAAAACGTAAACGACAATCACTCCTTCGCACACTTACCCACTCCAAACTGGACAATTTCGATCACCACCACAATCAAGATAGTTAGCTTTGCTAAATCCATCGTCTGATTCTTGGGTCAGAGACACACTGACCGAAAGACACGCAGATTTCGGTCACTTGTAGGCTGCTTTGCAGACGAACTAAACTCTGGTATAGCTCGTCTACGCAACAGCGGCCAAAAGCTTGCTCCGATATCGCAGGTTTGCAAGTATATGTGTATTCGCTTCTGATTGGCTAGTTTCACACTACTTTCAAACGCGCTTTGCCATTGGACAAAATCAAAGCTGGTCACGCAAGGATCTGTGTATTCACTTTTGATTAGCTAGTTTCATATTACTTTCAAATCCGCTTTGCCATTGGACACAATCAAAATCAAAACTGGTCACGAAAGATTCGCAAAGCTAATAATAAATTTGTTTCGAAAGACGGGATGAAAACAGTTCGACGTACTCACCTTTATCGAGAGTTTGGATTCAGTTTTTAAATTGCAATCGATCAAAAGCTAGTATATATGCAGTCGGATACTTTGTTGCGAAGCAAAAAATGATGAGGAAATCCGCAGCAACATCGTTTAATCTAAGAATTTTATTTCTAAATGGACAGCTTTTTTATAATGCAGACAGATTTTATTTTCCAGGATAAGTATTAAAAGAGGTAATTGTTGTTATCAATCGGATTTACTAAAAAATCGAAAAATTGTCGTAGCCTGTTAGCAGTTCACTAATGCATTGTTACCTCCAGGAAATTCATGCAGTGAGCTTCCTGTTTATTTCAAAGATGATCGATTTCAAACTGCTCATAATTTCTCTGTTATTACTCTCTGAAGTCTAGTTCAGTGCGTGTGCAAACCAAATCGAGTACTCTATTCCTTGTGTTTGGGCGTTTTAGAGGAAGCATACCACTTGTTAAAAACATGTTCTTTAAATATCAAAAAAAAAATAATCGTCAGGAAGGCAAAAAGTTATGCAGATTGATTACAAATAAATGCGATACTTCTAAGTTCGATTACTATATTTCTACTTTATTATTGACTTTGTAAATGTTCCACCAATAAGAGCGCTCGGAAGAGCAAAAAGGACTGGATGTCTTTTGATGTCTTGTGTTTGCATGCACGGAAGGGTAAAAGAATTAGCATACATGCAAGAAAACTTGACTGTTTCACAATACTTCTGTAATACTGATTCTCGACCTAGTATCTTCTCCAGAATTTTACAAACGCATCCCTCCTCCATACTTATCACTTATATTCTTATTATGCTTATCGTTCTGCGATCCGGAACCGACAATACAAGTTATTTTTGAAATAGCTGCTTGTTGTAGTTTTGTCGATTTTCTGGATCAGTTTCTCGGTTTTCGCCCCCCCCCCCCCCCCAAAACCGCAGCTTTTCGTTTTTCGCTTTTGGTGTCTTTTGCGGTAAAAGGGGTTTCCTCTTTTGGCATTGGCCTGTTTCGACAAAAATAAAGGCGGTTTTTTGGATTCATGTGGTTTTCGGTTTTTCCCATTTGGTTTCCTGTTTGAGATGTGATTTAGCTCGTTTACAACTGAACAGAAATGTCCAAATGTATAAGAAAAACCTTTATGAAATCCGTCCCATGCAACATGCTGCAAATTTCGTGTTGCATGAGCCAAAACTTATCAGCACACACAAGGGGGACGTGACGTTGCGACATGTCCCTAGGCCAGGTCCCTGCTACTTGCGTGTGTTGATATTCTGTTTTTCTTGTAGCTACATGTTCCCGATACTTATCCTCTAAATTAACATGTCCTTTTCGTGCGAACAACACAATATTTTGTTGCTGATACGTGCCGGGGGATTTCCATTGTCGCGTAAATGTTTGCCTACGTAAAATATGTGTTGACAAATATCGACTGTCGCGTAAAAGGTAATAAACTCAGTTCAACTTTTTTTGAAAACACTCGCAATTGCTACGTGCGTATACGTGCGTGTTACGTACGTAACTACCTTAAATTGTGAAATTCCATTTTTACGTACGTTAATAATTTCCACGTACGTTGACGTGCGTGGATAAAAACTCGACAGTGGAAATACACCTTCACGCGTCTGTGGAAATCCAGCATAAGTGATGCTTAGAACTACATGTATATTTATGAGGCTTGTTTTCCCAAAAAAAAAAAAAAAACAACAACAACAAAAAACACGACAATTACTCCTTCATCACACTTACCTGCTTCAAACTGGAGGGTTTCGGTTACCACTACAATCTACGTCTGATTCTTGAGAATATTTGAAAACGGTAAGAGACACACTGACCGTAAGAGTTGCAAATCTTGGTCACTTGTAGCCTCTGTTGCAGATGAACTAAACTTCGGTATAGCCCGTCTAAGCAACAGCGCCCAAAAGCTTGTTCCGCGCGATATCACAGGTTTGCAAATATATGCATATTCGCTTCTGATTGGTTAGTTTCACACTACTTTCAAACGCGCTTTGCCATTGGACAAAATCAAAATCAAAACTGGTCACGCAAGACACGCAAAGTTAAAAATAAACTTGTTTCAAAAGACGTGATGAAAACAGTTCGATGTACTCGCCTAAATCGAAAAGAAATCTTTAAACTACAATCGATCAAAAGCTAGAATATGTGCAGTCGGATACTGTGTTGCGAAGCAAAAAATGATGAGGGCATCTGCTGCAATGGTGTTAAATCTAAGAATTTTATTTCAAAATTGACAGCATATTTACAATGCAGACAGATTATTATTACAAACCGCTCTTTTTACAGCTTTGAACGAAGGCTATCTCTAAAACAAGGAACGGGGAATCTCCAAAATGAGAATCTCTAAAAGGGGAAATCTCGAAAACGGGGAAGGGAATCTCAAAAACGGGGAATCTCGAAAATGGGGAATGTCTAAAATGGGTAATCTCTTAAATGGGGTTTTAATGGGAATCTCTTATGGGGAATGTATAAAATGGGGAATCTCTTAAATGAGGAATGTCTAAAAGGGGGAATCTTTTAAATGGGGAATCTCTAAAATGGGGAATCTCTAAAATGCATGGGGAATCTCTTAAGTGGTGAATCTCTAAAATGGGGAATCTCTAAAAGGGTTTATCTTTAAAACGGAGAATCTCTAAAAAAGGAAATCTCTAAGATATGTGTTGGCTTTGAAACGTTATTTTCGCCACACTTCTTACCACTTGAACTTACTTTAACTTAAATATTATCGAATTATCTTTAATATGATACCCGAGGCGTGTTGCTCATTTTATTCACAGCCTTCGGCTGTTATACCCGATATAAAAAAATCGTCATAACCGACCGCATGATTCGCCCGCGTTGTTTTTTTTGGTTGGATGTGTCCTTAAGAATTCCTAAATTAGGTCAGTTCTAGTTTAGACTTCACTTCGTTAACTTCTACTCGACATCGACCCATGCTTTCTCTTTACACTGGTATTGATCTACCCTACGTGTACGCAAGTCGTTCATACATTGTCTCTAAATGTTTTTCACGTTAGTGGAAATTCACCTTATGGTCCAATGAAAGAATTTATCCTTAACAAACTCAAGGAAACGATTAATTACTGGCTATTTCCTGTCATGATCAGTGAACCACTGAACGAACTGGGAACTTTATAAGCAAAACAAGACGACAACGGCAACGAGAACGTTTCTAGCAATAGATCTGCACGTTAGGACTTGTTATACATCTGAAAATCTGAAATTAAAAGAAAATAATGCTGACATTCCGTCCTGTGCAAGGAAACAACTAGAACTCGCATTTGGAGAACGGCTAACTTCTCTCTCTTTTTTTGGAAGTGCTATAAAAGCTAGTAAACCAAGTTTTTAAAACGATCAGTAGATAAACTAAATCAAATTAAATTAATTTAAATCAAATTAAATTATTTACTTATTTAATTGTATATATTTACTTAGATGTATATAAATTTTATCTTAGAGTTTTTTCTATAAATATTTTATATTATATATGTTATTATTATTTATTTCTTTTTTCTATAGGAGGTCGGCTCTACATGAGTATTGGGTTCCTTCCTGCCGACACCCTTTTGCAATATTTTTTTCTCTTCTTTAATTGCAATAAAGTTCTTATAAATAGATCCACTTAATCGTTTAATTATAGTTTTTACGTCTTCCTCGGCGTCGCTGTCGTCGTTTAGTAAGCACTCATTCCTACAGTCCATCGTTTTCCGTTTCTTGATCCACGTTTTCTTCTGGTATTTTTAAGCTTGCGGCGTCAGTCTTGATGTAATCGATGTCAGCATAAATGGTTGGAAACCCTTTCGTAACCGGTTTTGAGTTGTTTGCTGGAGAATGGCTGAGGTCTGCGTAGACAAGTCCACGGTAAGGTGAAGGCTTCTGCGTAGTAAAAAAAAAAAAAAAAAAAAAAAAAAAAAACGGTTCAATACCAGACAAATGAACTCGCGAAAAAGTGAAGATTGAAAACAAGGGATTAAGGGACAGATATTTTTTTAGGTGGGGGGGGGGGGGGGGGGGGGGGAAGGGTATGAAAAATATTGAAACAAATTGTTTGTAGGGCCAAAAAGGCAAAAAAATGTTTGCAAATACGGTAGTTATAACAAAAAGTAGGTGAATTTCGAAAACAAATACCCGCAGAGGTGCATAAATTAAAAAAAAATCTTGGCAGAGGATTATTTTTTTAAACCCTCCCTCCAAGAAAATAATGGTCCATCCATGAAAATGTAAAGTGGTGAATGATGTGAACTTGATGATTGTGCCGCATCAATTACTACGTCAGATCACGAGAGTACAAACTTAACCCGACATGCATTTTAGATTCGCCAAAACTCTCAATAACTGTCTTTTATGTCGGAATAGTCGCTAAATATTTATTAAGTAGTCTTTCAAATCTTGAAACATCAGGTCGGGGGAACAAGTCTCGTTAGTATTACTTGAATTGAGAAAGGAAACTATGCGTCACGTATTTTACCTGCGGTGGTTTTTTTTTCTTGTTTGCTTTGTCAACAACTGCATACAGGGCACCCTTTTTCTCGCCTCCTGCGAGTGCATCCTCGTCTGGTGCAGCTTCGTTGGTGCTCAGCCCCATTTCGATCACTAAAGACGAACGATCTACCGGATTCACAGAAGACGAGCGATCAACAAACTGAACAGAAGAAAGACGGCTCACAGGCTCCACTGAGGACGAGCGATTTGCAGACTTCAGAGACGTGTCATCTTTTAAGGAGGTCCTTGCTGCTTTGGCGTGGAAACTCGCGCCAGACACTTTCCCCCGACCGTCTCTGTGAACAACCGCGTAAACATGATCTTTATTTTCTTCTTGTTTTTCATTTTTAACATCAACCACTCCAAAAGTCTCAAACTTCTTGGTGGCATCCAGCTCTGGTGAATCCTCTAATTGTAAACAATATCCATCCTCAGGTCGTGTTTGATTTTCTGCTTCTTCTTCGCGGGTCAAAGATTCTCCTCTTTCGGGCTTTGACTTCCTGTTGGTCTTTTTAACAGCTGCATAAGTGTGCTCCTTTTTGCCATCATCGACCACTTTGTAAGTGTCTAGTCCGCGACTCACAGGAGCTGCAGAGGACGGGCGTTTACAGGCTCCGGGCACTCTCCTCTCTCGGTCATAGACATCCTGCTGGTTGTTAACATTTGCATACGTCAGCTCATCATTGCAATCATTGACCGTTTCGTATGTGTCCAATCCTGCCTGTGTCCGTGAAAGCGTTACATGTACTGTGAGTTCAGCAGAGCTCTCCCGGAGTTGTGCATGTTCGTCTGACTGTTGTCTTGGGCTTGGACCTTTTCTGTAAGAGCAGCGGACGCGACTGTCGACTTTATTTTATCTACAAGAATGTGAAATAGCGACGTAACTTTAGCCGGCGACATAAAGTGTCGAGAGTTTCAATTGTCTAAACAGTTATACCTGTATACCACAAGAAAAACTAGAAAAAACAGTTTCACATTACTACCAGGAACGCACTTCGTACATTTTCGCTATCTTGCTAAAGTACCGCTGACAACATTTAAGGTTAGCTCTAAAAGTTAAGCTTAAAATCAAAACAAGCTCACCCCGCCACCTTAATGGAGAATTTTCTCCTCTTTTCACCAATCTGCACTGCAGTTTATTTGAAGTGCACTATTTGTACTATAAGCCTAAAACTATATCCTGTGTAAACAAGACTCAAATACGTACCATGAAGTGTGATGATGTCATCGTTATATGAACGTTTCACAATGGCAAGAAATGGAAAAACAAAAACAAGTTAGAAAATTACGAAAATGTCTTTATTTAACCCTCGGGCATGTAAAAGACTAATTCTGACTACTGTTAGGATGGAGTTGAACCCCCCCCCCACCCCCCTCGTCCCTGGGCTTTCGTTGATGCACGATTATGGTACTAATTAGGCCGTTGAAGCTTGCTTAATAATGGTTTCCTTCTGATTTTACCTTCATTTAACATAAAAACCTTAATTCCGTCTTTTGGAACATATATATTTACCGTTTTTGAGCCCGCTTTGGGTAGATTGTCCAAATTTATGGCAAAAGGACTCATATATATATATTTTTTAAATGGTCATGTGATTAACCCATTTACTCCCGGAGACGTTTGAAAAATCATATTTTTGGTCGGTTTTGACATTTTCTGGTCAGTTATGAGCTAAATAAGCTCCAGCTTATTCAAAACGTCACTTGCAACATGAAGGCATGCTTTTCTTTCCACTAGCATCGCGTTTTATGACATATTTGCTTGGGTATGCGCAAAGTTCTAAACATTTTTGTGGGTATTTCAAGCTCAAGTGACCCAATCGCTCATATCTGGGCATCATTGGAAAGGTCTTTTCCATCGATCCGTCCTCAAAGATTGAGTATAAATGATGCCATTTTTTGATCAAAGAGGATGACGTCACAAGTGGGACAAAGGGCAACGTTCGTCAAGGCCGGTTAATGCCATTTTTTGTTTCACCATTACAAAAAATCACATCAATTAGGCCAAACATATCTTATAACAATAACAAGGACGTTAAATGACCTAAACGTTAAGTTTGTCACAATTTAGAGAATTTTAAATTGTTAAACAGGGAAATGCAAGGTAGAACTAATTAAGACTATTTGTAACAAGGTAGCTAAGACTTGAGTAAAGCTAAATTCAGTAAACAACACTACTTTTTGTCATTTTGACATGGGGACAGCAGTTGAAGTAAAATATTTAGTTTTTTTTTGCTACCAAAAGCATTCAGAACTTTAAAAGCATGCACTACGACTGAAATTGCTTTCTCGACATTACCTTGGCTTTTAAAACGCTGACGTCGCCGAACATAAAGCACCCAGAATATGATCAAAATGACCAAAACGAGGACAGCAAGTAGGCTTAAGACGATAACAATCCAACTGGAGTTCTTTTTACTGGTAATTTGTTTAGGAGCATCATTGGCAGTATTCCCAGGTGGAGTGCCTGAATGATAAATGTACAACAATAGTTAGGTGTAAAGTTTGCTTTCAAACTAAGTGGCCCAACAGGCCGGGAGGTGATCCCGGCCGGTTTCAGTATGATGACGCGACTAGAAGTATTTCTTCCTTCCCTAGATGGATGCTAGTCCATCGCAGAGTTTCCCCCAGAATTAAATTCGCTGATAACCATTTATATGCACCTGGATGTACAAGCAAATTAACCAAAAAAATCATACTTCCGTACTCACTTGCTGCAAAAATCTGTTAACTGTTAAATTTTTTTGCTGTTTTATTCCAGCATTTCGTAGTTTAAAATAAAATAATAATAATAAAAAAAACATTCGCGGGAGTGCATGTGGCCACAGCTAAATTTGACACAATGAAACAACAGCATATCCCGCTTAAATTGGGGATCGGCTATTTACCGAGTTAAAGATTGAGTTGAGTTTGAGTTGAGTTTGAGTTGAGTTTGAGTTAAGATTGAGTTAAGATTGAGTTACCGTATTTCCAGTGTCTTTTCCTTTTTTACAATAGAAAGTTCAAAATCGAAGGTTCTCATTATATTTACTGAAATAATACTTAACATCTTACTGACAAATTTACACTATTTCGCGTTTTACGCTAAGAACAATTCAGCTCTCGTGTTTTGTTGCTTGCAAATTATTACCTTTTATCGCGGTGTTGACTACAAGCAGTCCATCATTAATTTTCTTTCAGAGATAGTTTTATTCAGGCTATTCGAGAAACGCGAGAGGAAGAAAATAGGAGAGGCTAACATAATATTTTTTCTTTTGTCTCGCGCGTCGACTAGCTATGTTCAAACCGACATTTCAATTTTTGAAACCCTCTATCCACCAGCTACTAAACTATTTTTTTAAAGGCAAATGGAGACCCGATTAGAAAAATTAGTCTTAGCTCAGGGGTTCTGGCTACAAAATTTAATTTTGTGATACGAAACTGATTTCACCATTATCCCGCAGTTTCTCTGTCTAGCCTTTCTTCGGGCTAATGCGAATTCTTTCCCACGGCAATCGCACGATCAGATCGGAATTCGTCTGAATGCCATGGTAACTCCACAATGGACAGAGAAATAATTCGCCTTTTCGAATTCTGGATATTTGGAGAACAACGTGTTTTAAGTGCGTTGAAGATCATTCTTATCATTTGTTTTGTCCATTACGGTCGATCATGGAGTCTATAAGTAGCGATTCGGATTGTGACTCTGTTGCCTCCTACGCTGATGTAGTCAAAGGGGAGTCTCTTTTTAGTTCTTCACCAGCGCGCCTTACCAATAGCTGTTGGTTTAAATTCCAAGTCGAAAGTGAAGAAGAAGCAATCCAAATTGCCTTAAAGAAATCTGCCAGTGATGCACAGGTAACTGTCCGTTTGCCGCATCGTTGGTTTTCTGATACGAGAAAAAGGAAAAGCCTATGTTTTATCTGCTTTAAAAATTTAGGGTGACGAAATATCTGATGATGACAGCCTTGAAACCACAACCCCTGGATTTAAAGAAATCAGCAAGCCACGCGTGAAGGTAAAAACCTTGCGTTTCGAAAACGTTTATTTATAATTGTTTGCGGTTGTATAGGCATGTGCATAGGATTTGTCATAAAAGAAGTTAATAACTTTGAAGGTTGACGGCTTTCAGTCTGAAAGGCTAGTTTACACGGGCGATTTTTGTCGCGCTTCCCAGTGCGCTTCCCAGTGCAACTGTTGTCGCGCTCGAGCTCGCAGTGAAAATCGCAAGTGTAAAGTAGTGGCAATTTCGTAATGTTCAAAGCTTCTGCGATATCAGGGCGATAGAATTGCCGTCTGTTTACACTTGCAATTGCGCTTTCGTGCAATTTTCTTCGCGAGCTCGATCGTGACAAAAGTTGCACTGGGAAGCGCAGGAAAAAAAAATTAGAAGGCCAGGTTCGGACCATCGGAAAGATTATGGGGGGGGGGGGGGTTCTCACGTCGAACGCTCTCATCCGTACGGATTTCTTTTCTTTTTACGGTAAGATGTTATACATGATTTTTGCAACTAATTGTCCATCCTGAAAAGGGTATAGGTTGACAAGCGCGACAAAAGGCAAGTGTGATGGTTTGGAAAAGTGGTCACAGGAGTCAAGTGACAAGTTTCAAGTGACAAGTTTTTGTTTTGCAACATGAAGTATATTTCACCCTGAATATGGGGCAAATTATTATTAAAAAATAGAAATGGTGGCGTTTGGGAAATTTCCAGTTTCTTCAGTTCAAATTTGTGCACCCCCTCCTAACAAAAATCCTGGATCCGCCCCTGAATTTTAATCACTCTTGAGTCCGTGAATTGATACTGTTTTTTTTTTCCTTTCTAGAAAACACCTGAAATGTTTGAATCTTGGGAGGAGGAGGATTACTGTCCTGGAGAACCTCAAATACCACTGGGAAGTTACAAATACAAGAATGTATGTAGAAATCATTACTTATAATCATTATTTTTTATAATGGCCATTGGAAACCCTCGAATTCTCTTCTATATGTCCAGGTTTTTCTCTGTATTTTCTAGTCCAATTATAAAAATGAGAATTTAATCCGTGTCAAACATAAGTATCTTTAGTATCGAGACAGAATCTACCATGGCATGGGGAAAAGAGCAGAAGTCTGGGTTCTAGTATGGTCTGTCCTTGGCCACAACAGATATATTCTGGATAGCGTAGAGGTTTTTTTCTCTCTAAATTTCGGCAAAATTAATTAAGGAAGACATCATAAATAATTCTAATATGGTATACTGACACAGTATTGATGTTCAATCGTTAGGTCAAAGACTTTCCGAAAACCAAGGGAGGATCCTCTCTTTCGGAAACAAAGAAATTAGGTGACGTAAAGGGAAAGAAAAAAGTGGTTTCTACAAATAAGGTGAGCCACTGTTTACATTTTTCTCCGTTCAGATCGTTGACTTGTAGATTCGTTTTAGAATTTTGAAGCGAACACGATTTAGTTAGCAAGCACGTGCATCTAAGTGGTGAATTATTATGCTAATAACTTTGCCATATTTTTTGCCTCTTATCGTTTTTTTTTTTTTTTTTTTTTTCATAGAACATTCATAGAGCAGATGGGAAAGCAATACCAGAGGTTTTCATTGATCTAACGTGCGACTCCCCGGAAAAGAGGTATTTTGGGCTTGAAGCACTGGAGCACGAGCTTGTAGCGGGATCCAGGGGTATTCCCCGCCCCCCACCGTCGAAAACATATTGAAAGCTAAGGTTGTCTGAGACAGTATTTCGTGTTTTTGAAGGCAGTTTGATACGAGAGAGGGCAGGCAAGTACAGCGATGTAATACACAACCTGGTCCCAAACCGAGGTGTGCAAAACCAGGCTGTCAGAATCAGTTTTTAGCGGGAGATATTTGCATTTCAGTAGAGGGCCTGTATGTACCTTCAAATGAAACAGCTGATGGAAGGAGCGTTGCGGTGGAACGTACTTTTCGATTTTGTGCAAGAAAAGAATGTATTAACACACAACCAAAACAAAGCAATTTGATTGTGCCTCCAATGACTGTCATGCTTCCAGAAAATGTCAATGTTACACCTGAAGAATATCAGAATTTAATTAACGAGGAGATAGTTTGATCATACATTAGAGAATAATGAACGGTATAGTGGACAACACAAGATCGAAGTAGAGCTGATTGTTTTATTTACGTTAAAATTTAGTATCAACCACCATGTTGCGTAACATTTAATATTGTTGGATTCAATTTAGACATTGTATTTTAGTTTATTTTTTTTTTATTTTAACAACACGGAAATAAACAAAAATGTATTGGATTGTTTTTGGAAAATGTTTCGCATTTTTTCTTTTCTTTCACCGGCCCAGTGTACCAGCAGTTCGTTCAATGCGCTTTCACTGAATAATGAACAAAAAAAAGTTAGAAGGGGACTGGGTGGGGGGGGGGGGGGGTGGTGGGTTAGGACACGAAATGAGGATAACATAATTCTCTAAAATACAAAAGTATCAGTTTTCTTGCTTATTTGGTCGTAAAAAGTGATTCGCATCTTAAATTAAACACTTTTTAGCAAATACAAATGGAAAACGGTAACTCAATCTTAACTCAATCTTAACCCAATCTTAACTCAAACTCAACTCAAACTCATCTCAAACTCAACTCAACCTCTAACTCGGTCATTATCTTATCTCCTTAAATTGAACACGTGGAAAGACTGTTAATGCAAGGACGCTAACATTATCAACGCATTTTATCGAATCTAATAGCCAAGCCAAAGGCACGAACTTCCATGAGCATCCGAAATGGGGTTGGAAAGGGCTGGCATTTGCATCGCGAAGACTGCCTCCTCCACAGGCTTTTCCAGGCTATTTCTATCTTCTAACATGAAAGTGGTAAGTATTTACAACACATTTATTTTTGGTTGTGCGCAAAAATTATTAAACGGTATTTTTAACATAGCAGAAAATAGCTGTCAGGGACGACAATGACGCCTATGCGATGACTTTGCAATTATTTGTGATGTATTTTAATTTTTTTTAACTCTTTTTGTTTTTGTAAAGAAATGTATTTTCTTCGTTTTCTATAAACAATCCCGAGTCATACTTTTTGTTTTAAGTATACGCGTAATTATCTCTGAAAAATGCATGCTTGCATTCCATAAATCTCTCAATATCTTTGAAATTGACGATCGATTAACCAATGCAGCACTCTGATCGACCAGTCAATCAGTTCTTAAGCAATCAATCGACCGCTTTATACAAAAGAAGAAACCTTTCGACAAGAAGCCAAACCCATCGCCTAAAAGGGTTTACGCTAAACATGCACACAAACGTGTAACAACATATGAAATGAGTCAAAGTCAAAACCTGGCTTACCTCTTGAAAAAACTCTCGTCGGAAGCCTGTTAGAAAATGCAAAATGTACAGCCGACGTTATGGTTGACGTTTGGGCTGTGGTTAGCTCTTCAGATGACACTTTGTTGACGGTCGTTGTTTGTGAAGTTGATGGCTCTGCAACTGTTTCTGACACTGTTAAAACATGTTGAGAGGTAACGCACTGTGACAGCTCATTAGGCAACCTATGCATGACGATTAAATTCCCTTTCATAAAAATAATAAATAAATTAATAAATGAAATAAGATTACCTGTGGAGTCAGCTATTGTCTGAAGTCTTGTGGATAATGTTGAATGCATAACCGTGGTGACTGCCAAAGTTTGTTTTGTAGTAGGTACTTTTCGCGATGACCTTTTGTTTACGATCTTTGTTTGCACTGTTACAGTCTTAGTTGTTGGTGCTAAAATAAAAGAGACAGAGAGAAATTCACTAGGTATTCTTTGTAAAGAGAACTGTAAAGATGTAAGAAAAAAAATATAAAGCATGCTTGCCGCTATTCGGGTAAATAGAAATCAGATAACGTAAAAGTGGTCACGGAAATAAAAAGCGTCTGGTATAAATCATTCTATTTTTGGACAACTCAACTAAAGGAGACAAAGGTATTTTTATTTATTTGTTTGTTTTCAATTTAGACTGGAAAGAAAACTAGGGCTACCGCACCTGATGAAGGTAATAATCCGTTGCCACAGAAACGGCCGCAACGTTTTAACGGCTTAAGTTTATAAAGGAAGAAATCTCCACAGTTGCGAACAGTAATGGATATTGACGAAGCACAGCATCGGCCCCAATCAAAACACACTTTACGTTTAACAGCCCCATCAGCTACTGAAGGATGAGGTCCGTGAAGCCAGCCTGTTTCATAATGACTACAACGACTTGAGCCGACGCAGGTGTCCGCCATTTGATTTCCTGCTCCTCCTCCAAATCTATACCAACCCGACAATTCTTCATCGCATATGACTGATATCATTGTTTTGTAGGTTCTCGCTCTGTTTGACTCATTCAGGAATCTGTAGTTGGAACACTCTACGAGACATTTCGCAAAGGAAGAAATAAAGAGTGATACTTATATTTAAGATGGTATATCGTCAAACTTCTTCTATTTTTTTTCTTCAATAAATTGCCTCTGTGTGACCTTCTTAGGAGTGAATTTGAAAAATTATACAGATAACAGTAAATAATTATATCAATTAAGATGTACATTAGATTTACAGCGCACCCGCGTGAAGATGTGAATGTGACGTGACTATATAAAAATGTATGTATATATTCCTACCAGAAACAGGTGGTAGTCCATTGCCACAGTAACGTAAGTTATGAGCAGGGGGTGGCTTGAGTTTGTAAACGTAGAACTCTCCACAGTTACGAACATCAATGTAAGTCGACCATCCACAACAGTTCTCTGGCCAGTGAAAACACACTTTACGTTTAACAATCCCATCAGCTACTGAGGGATGAGTTCCGCTGAGCCAGCCAGGCTCATTCGTTCCACAGTGTTGCGTGTTAACACAAGACTCAGCCATTTGATTTCCAGCCTGACCACCGAATCTATACCAGCCCGTCACTAGTGTGGTATCAGATAATACAGATCCTGTTGTTTGATATGTCCTTGCTCTGTTCGACTCATTAAGAAATTTGTAGTTGGAACATTCTGCGAAAAAAAATTACAATATATAACATACCGACGATGAGGTCGGACCTTCTTACAGTTCTAGAGCAGTTGCTAACGAACTGCTCAAGGTGGTTTTTGGTGGCAAGCTATTTTGAAGCGTCCGGAAATCTTATGCTTAACGGTGAATTTTTGGTGGGGAGGAAAACTGAATTGAAAAAAAAAATTGCGTGCGCTTTTCTAGTGCCAGTCCCAAACCGCGCGCTAGAATTTAAAATTCCTAAAACTTTTGAGAGAAAAGTAAGTAAAGTTCCTATTTTTTCAAAGATTTAGCGATAACATATCTTTCTTCATAATCCTTTGTATGGATTTACCATTTACATGTAAGAAAGGGATGGTACTGAAGAAAGTCCAATAATACGAGTCTTTATTACGCCATAACTTTAAAAATATTGTGAATGTCCTAAAAAACCATACGAATTATTAAGCACATGGACGTTCTTTATCTGTTGACACTGATTTCAATTCTTATATCTAAACGTCCTCAGTTTTAGGGTTTTTTCTAATCTGGTCACGTGACTGTTCAAATATGGCCGTGTTTTGAAACTTTTGAAGGAGTCTTTAATAGAACTAAGTTGTGCAAAAATCTCATCCATAGGAGGTTTGGTTTCAAAATTTGACGGTCAGAAATCTTTCTTAGCAAGAAATTGGTAGTTAAGAAGAACGCCCCTTAACTGTTTCGGATACATTACACATAAAACAGATTTCATTTTAACTTTTGGACGTACACCATGGTACAGCAGGAGAATGGGTCACGCTATGGTTTGATATAACGCTATTAATAGAGCCGCTGACCGCTGTCTTGGATGTTACTATTTTCTTAGAAAACCAGAGAATAACGAAAATTCATAATTGTGTCAAAAATGACGATTTTTGTCCGGACCTGCTTGTTATTTTGAAGTTGCCATGGCGAAGTAAAACATCGTGTTCACCTGGTTGACATATCGACATTTTCGTGAGGGATAAATGAACAGCTACTGAACGCCTCTTCAAAATAACGAAAAAAACCTGAAGGGGATGGCATCCATCCCTTCCTGTACGTGCAAAGGGTTTAATATCTCGAGGGCGTAACTGGGGGAGGGGGTGATCCATGGATGTACATGCTCACCCGCTCCTACCAACTCAACAACCTTGTGGACGGAAATCATTCAGTTAATAGCAATCAACTAACTAACGCATGCACTACCTGTTATCTTGTAATATCCTATTCTAGGGTCGTAAAAGAGAAGATTGGAGTGCACTCCCCTTCTTTAATAGTTGCACTGCGTCTGGGATATAATTTTATGGCGATCCGTTTATTCTAAGAATAAAAACAAGTTGGACGCAAAAATGGACACACATTGTATTTTTTTCCCTTTTCTCCTACAAGCCGAGAAAAAACGCTGTCTCAAAAATATTTTTTGGAATAAAGTTACCTAACCCTCAACTTAATAGTTGTAGTTGTTAATAATAATGACGTTCAGGGTTAAATTTCGTGTACTGTACTGCCTTGAAATTGTGCAACAGGACATTCAAAACAACAAGACTGTATGACTCACCTTGTACAGCTGGTAGTCCATTGCCACAGTAACGTGCGTTGCAAACAGGCGGCGGCTTCAGTTCGTAAACGTAAAACGTTCCGCAGTTGCGAACACCGATCTGTGTACTCCGCCTACAACATTGACCTGACGTCGACAAATGAAAACACACGTTACGTCGAACAACCCCATCAGCCACTGAAGGATGACTTCCATTTAGCCAGCCTGGCATTCCCGCTCCACACTGATGTCGTCTGCTGACACATGAATCCGTCATTTGATTTCCAGCTTCTCCTCCGAACCTATACCAGCCCGACAGTTCTTTATCACATAAGAGCGTACTGTTGTCATTGTAGGTTTTTGCTCTATTGGACTCATTAAGGAATGTATAGTTGGAACATTCTAAACAGAAAAAGAAATACATACATTGTATGTCTAGTAAAGAAAACGTTTCTCACCAGCAATTTGGAATGTTTTTTCATTTTTTTTATTTCTCCCGTAGTTTAAGCTAAGTCTGTTATCAACCTCATTGTTATATTTTTCATTTTTCTAATGTAATCTAGGTAACGGTCACTAGTGAAAACGTATGTTGAAGCATAGGAAATGTTTAGTGTTTTCCCGACGTGTGCTGTTTTGTCATGTTTGACACCGCGCATGACCGCAGTGTTATTATCTTGCAGAAATTGTAATAAAGGATTTCTAATGCGTGACTGTAGGTCAAGAAGGACCATTGGCAGCGAATAAACATACTTTTAAGTCAAATCTGTTTTGAGGTTATTTGTGGGGTTTTTCAGCACCTTCCTTCGAGAAGCTTACATGACTATTCTGTCCCTGAAAATGAAATCACTGTCGTTACTGCGATCCTTCCGTTTATTTCCTGTGAGGTTCACTTTTAGCAACGTGAAAGTGATGAAGGATACGGAATATTATTTGAACAGCGAATGACCTAATGCATATATTAAATAGTTGATTCGGCGAAGTGTTCCCTTAACGTTTGGGCCACTGCGCTAGCAAACTTGTTACGAGACATAAATTACAATATCGTGTCAGTTCAGTGATTTCGAAAACGAATCGTATAAATTATGTAAATATTTCCCTAAACCAGGCCGGGAGGTGATCCCGGCCGGTTTAAGTATGATGACGCGACTAGAAGTATTTCTCCCTTCCCTAGATGGGATGCTAGTCCATCGTAGAGTTTCCCCCAGAATTAACCCTATTCAGACCGGGCTTTTTTGGACCTTCTGGGACCGGGGGATAGATGGGAGAGGGGGGGGGGGGGCTTCAGAACCCCCTACTTCCAGAATATTTAAGCAATCACAAGGACACTTATAGGATTTATATTTTGTCCGAACATCTATCTTTTTGTTACGTCACGTGGGATGATGACGTCACATCACGTGACAATTACATCATGATGTCAAAACAGCGACCATCTTGGATCCGCCATCTTGGATTTCAAAATTTTTCCAATATGTCAGAAAACCACCCAAAATTGCTGCAAAGTACACAAAATCAATAAAAATGTAATTAAAAACCGTTAAAGGTAAAAGTTATTGCATTAAACGTTAATTTTCATTAACAGAAACACGTAAATAACAAATTTGGGAATAACAGTTCAAAGTCAGCGCGCGCCTCAAAAGCCCCCACCCCCCTCGTCTGAATAGGGTTAAATTCGCTGATACCCATTTATATACACCTGATATAAGCAAATTGATAAAAAAAATCATACTTCCGTACTCAGTTGCTGCAAAAATCTGTTTACTGTGTAAATTGTTTTGCTGTTTTATTCCATCATTTCGTAATTGAAAATAACAAGCATTCGCAGGAGTGCATGTGGTCTCAGCTTAATTTGACACAATGAAAGCCTAGCATATCCCGCTTCACGGCGCGAGATTAAACACGTGGAAAGACTGTTGATGCAAGAACGTTTACATTATGAACGCATTATATCGAATTTTATAGCCAAGCCAAAGGCACAAACTTCCATGAGCATCCGAATTAGAGTTGGAAAGGGCTGTCATTCGCATCGCGAATATATATTACGATACTTTTGTCATAATGTCTCACGGTCTAACATCTCAGAAAATCACTGAAATGAAATCCTTAAGTCAAAACCTGGCTAACCTCTTGAATAAACTCTCGTCCGAAGCTTTTTAGAAAATGCTAAATGTACAGCCGACGTAATGGTTGACATTTGGGCTGTGTTTGGCTGTTCAGATGGCACTTCGTTGACAGTCGTTGTTTGTGAAGTTGATGGCTCTGCAACTGTTACTGGAACTGTAAAAATATGTTGAGATGTAACGCACTGTGACAGTTTATTAGGCAACCTATGATGATTTTAAAAAGTTTCCTTTCATCAAAATAAAAAATGGATGGATGAATGGATTGATAGATATGTAGATAGATAGATAGATAGATAGATAGATAAATAAATAAAAAATATAAATAAATAATTAATAAGATTACCTGTGGATTCAGCTTTTGTCTCAAGTCTTGTGAATATTGTTGAAGTTTGTTTTGTGGTAGGTACTTCCTGAGTTGATAATTTGTTTACGGCCTTTGTTTGCACTGTTACAGGCTCAGTTGTTGGTGCTAAAATGAGAAGACAGGGAGCAATTCACTTGGCATTCTTTATAAAGAGAATCGTAAAGGTGTAATTATTAAACAAAATGTTAAAAAAGATAAAGCATGCTTGCCGCTTTTCGGGTAAATGGAAGTCAGATATTTGAAGAATGGTCACGAAAATAACCAGCCTCTGTTATATATCTATTTTTGAACAACTAAACTAATGGAGACAAAATTATATATAATATATAACATACCAACGATGCGGTTGGTTCTTCTTACAGTTCTAGAGCAGTTGCTAAGGAATTGCTCAAGGTTGTTTTTGGTGGCAAGCTATTTTGAAGCGTCCGGCAATCTTATGCTTAACGGTGAATTTTTGGTGGGGAGGAAAACTGAATTGAAAAAAAAAAATACATTTTCGTGCGCTTTACTAGTGCCAGTCCCAAACAGCGCACTAGAATTTAAAATTCCTAAAACTTTTGAGAGAAAAGTAAGTAAAGTTCCGATTTTTTTAAAGATTTAGAGATAACATATCTTTCTTTATAATCCTTTGTATAGATTAACCATTTACATGTAAGAAAGGTACGGTACTGAAGAAAGTCCAAAAATACGAGTCTTTATAACGCCATAACTTTGAAAAAAAAATGTGAATTTCCTAAAAACCATACGAAGCATTAAGCATAGGAGGTTTGGTTTCAACATTTGACGGTCAGAAATCTTTCTTAGCAACAAATTGGTAGTTAAGAAGAACGCCCCTTAACTGTTTCGGATACATTACACATAAAACAGATTTCATTTTAACTTTTGGACGTGGTACAGGGGGAGAATGGGTCACGCTATGGTTTGATATAACGCTATTAATAGAGCCGCTGACCGCTGTCTTGGATGTTACTATTTTCTTAGGAAACCAGAGAATAACGAAAATTCATAATTGTGTCAAAAATGACGATTTTTGTCCGGACCTGCTTGTTATTTTGAAGTTGCCATGGCGAAGTCAAACATCGTGTACACCTGGTTGACATATCAACATTTTCGTGAGGGATAAATGAACAGCTACTGAACGCCTCTTCAAAATAACGAAAAAAACCTGAAGGAGATGGCATCCATCCCTTCCTGTACGTGCAAAGGGATTAATATCTCGAGGGCGTAACTGGGGGAGGGGGTGATCCATGGATGTACATGCTCACCCACTCCTACCAACTCAACAACCTTGTGGACGGAAATCATTCAGTTAATAGCAATCAACTAACTAACGCATGCACTACCTGTTATCTTGTAATATCCTATTCTAGGGTCGTAAAAGAGAAGATTGGAGTGCATTCCCCTTCTTTAATAGTTGCACTGCGTCTGGGATATAATGTTATGGCGATCCGTTTATTCTAAGAATAAAAACAAGTTGGACACAAAAATGGACACACATTGTATTTTTTTCCCTTTTCTCCTACAAGCCGAGAAAAAACGCTGTCTCAAAAATATTTTTTGGAATAAAGTTACCTAACCCTCAACTTAATAGTTGTAGTTGTTAATAATAATGACGTTCAGGGTTAAATTTCGTGTACTGTACTGCCTTGAAATTGTGCAACAGGACATTCAAAACAACAAGACTGTATGACTCACCTTGTACAGCTGGTAGTCCATTGCCACAGTAACGTGCGTTGCAAACAGGCGGCGGGTTCAGTTCGTAAACGTAAAACTTTCCGCAGTTGCGGACACCGATCTGTGTACTCCGCCTACAACATTCACCTGACGTCGACAAATGAAAACACACTTCACGTCGAACAACCCCATCAGCCACTGAAGGATGACTTCCATTTAGCCAGCCTGGCATTCCCGCTCCACACTGATGTCGTCTGCTGACACATGAATCCGCCATTTGATTTCCAGCCTCTCCTCCGAACCTATACCAGCCCGACAGTTCTTTATCACACAAGAGCGTACTGTTGTCATTGTAAGTTTTTGCTCTATTGGACTCATTAAGGAATGTATAGTTGGAACATTCTAAACAGAAAAAGAAATACATACATTGTATGTCTAGTAAAGAAAACGTTTCTCGCCAGCAATTTTGAATGTTTTTTCTTTTTTTTTATTTCCCCCGTAGTTTAAGCTAAGTCTGTTATCAACATCATCGTTACATTTTTCATTTTTCTAATGTAATCTAGGTAACGGTCACTAGTGAAAACGTATGTTGAAGCATAGGAAATATTTAGTGTTTTTCCTGACGTGCGCTGTTTTGTCGTGTTTGACACCGCGCATGACCGCAGTGTTATTATCTTGCAGAAATTGTAATAAAGGATTTCTAATGCGTGACTGTAGGTCAAGAAGGACCATTGGCAGCGATTAAACATACTTTTAAGTCAAATCTGTTTTGAGGTTATTTGTGGGTTTTTTTCAGCACCTTCCTTGGAGAAGCTTACATGACTATTCTGTCCCTGAAAATGAAATCACTGTCGTTACAGCGATCCTTCCGTTTATTTCCTGTGAGGTTCACTTTTAGCAGCGTGAAAGTGATGAAGGATACGGGATATTATTTGAACAGCAAAGAACCTTATACAAATATTAAATACTTGATTCGGCGAAGTGTTCCCTTAACGTTTGCGCCACTACGCAAGCTATCTTTAAAGAGAAATAAATTACAATAACGTCTCAGTTCAGTGATTTCGAAATCATACCGTATAAATTATGTAGATGTTTTTCTTACCAGTATTCCCATGAATTGTGATGCTGAAAACTATCACTAGAAGGCTTGCAATAAATGTAGAATGGATTTTCTTCATACTAAAGAACTTTATGTTCCTTATGCGTGTAACCTTCGAAATCATAAGAAGAAAAATGACAAAACGAATCGTGTCTCATGATTTGAAGGTAGGGCTCCAGCGTGGTTTTCTTTATCAATATTACGCTGAAACGTCATTGCTACTGAGAAAGTAAATTAAACGAAGCAAGTGCATTGTGAAAATAAGGGAGGCCTTAAAATCAATATATATTAAGGTCGCATCGTGTTACAAAAGGAACATAAAAGAAAGCGTGCGAGATTAATGCGGACAAGAAAACATTGTGCTCGCTGAGACGGGCATACTAAATTTTGCCATCAGTGTTCAGCAGGAAGTTGTTTATGAGAAAGTCTAAACATTGTCTCGTACATTATTATGAGATGATAAAAATAACCACACGCCGCTACAACATGCTTAGTTGTAAATTCAAGTAAAGTATGACAGATATAGCAATATTACCAAATAATTCTTGCAAAAGGTGAACTGTTCTGTGGGTAAATAGTACCGCTGCGTTTTTTAATTGGCAATGAATTCGACATGTAAGAAGTGAACGAGGAATCAAAATCGAAGAACTGCTGACAGGGTTCAGTTGGTTTTGGCATCAAAGCGTTACAGGAAGTTGTTTTGAAAACGAAAGCTTCGTCGTCGCTATAAGCGCTAAGGTATTACCACAAAAGAGTTAAAAAATCCCAAAAGCCCCATCGCGAATTCAAATGGAAAAGTGTTTTTAAATAGTTAACGCATGTAAGGCTATTAGACAATGAAAATAAATGATATGCACCCTTTTTAAAAGAATATTGCCCAGGCTTTATCCTTGTTTTTTTTTTTTTTTTTCCTGTCGATTTTAGGCTGAAATATTCTTGCGAATATTCCGCTTTGATTATAGCGTTAACATTTCCGTTTTAGAATGTATTGGAGTAACAATTACTTAACAATTATTCCATGAGCCCGCGTTGGATACGAGGTGGTAAATAGCCAACGAGGCGCGAAGCGCCGAGTTGGCTATAACGACTCGTATCCAACAAGGGCGAATGGAATAATTGTTTTATTAAATTCTTCTCAAGTTTAAATCGACTGGACATTTCATTTTGATGTAAACGAAGTGATAGTATGAGGAGGCGCGAAAATTTCTGGCGCGGTGTTCACTTCTTGAGTTGAATGAAACATACGAGGAAAGCGAGCCAGAGAGTTTTCTTTCCAAGATTTTCCTCGAACAATCCCCTCTAAAGTCGTCTAAATATCCTGGAAATTGTGACAACAGTTAAGATTTACGAGAAGATCCGAAGCAAAAGCTTTTCTGGAAACTACAAGTCTTGTGCAAGTCGAACGAAGCAAGTGTTTACATTGTACTTCTTTACGGCTCCACGGCTGTCATCAAGACTGCTATATTATTTGAAGCGAAATTCAGCTTAAAGTGGAACAGGTTTGTTGAAGTATAAAAGGACAAAACCAAGATTGAAAGGTAACAAACTTTACGGAAGTGCTGAGCCTAGTTTTATGACGTACACTGAATGAAACTGTGTCAGTTTGCCGTTCTTTCGTAAATTATTTGCTGCTTTTCTATTGACTCGCTCTTGTTGTGTGTTTACAAGTATTATTAATTAAACTTTTCGCATCAATCCTTTTGTTTTGCGTAGTTAATTTTACTATGGCATTTCTGTGGTTGTGGTAGGCACCGCTGATTATTTCTTGTTCGTAAAGTTCGCCAAATTTGCTGTTTTTCAGCTTTTTCCGATGGAACTGTCGCTTCCCGTAGAAAAATTTTAGCTTGGCAATTGTAACGCAATCATTTTCCAAATAGGGTCAAACTAAGGTATACGAGCTGACAACCGGGATTGAGTGAACCAATCAGAATGCTAGAAATGCAATATCCGTGGCTGAAAATTTAATAAAAGTGTATAACTTCTTGCAGAAATGTTATAAGCATAAAACGTACGGCTATTGCTAGTGCGTACGTACGGCTAGTGCTATTTTGTTTTAGCTAGTTTTATCATTTAGATAAAGGAATAATTTCAACGGTTTATTTGAAAACATATCTTGTATTTATACATTTTCAACATGCAAAATTATGTTCTTTTTAAAATCTCAGCCTCGGGTTAATTTTTAAAATATTCTTAAAATTTCGCAAATTTCAGCCTCGATATTTTTGTAAAATATGTTATTATAGGAAAAAAAGTGTATTGATTGCAAAGTGGAAATATAACAAAATTTCAACTGAACGCTACACGTTGTGCTACACCAAAACGTATTTGCTTACGCAACTAAAAGATTGTACGTAATACGGCATATTTCGAACAAATAGTCATCATCAGAGGTAAACTCTGATATGCCTATCTATGTATATATTCAGTCGGACATTTGTTGTTTAATACTAGACGGGCATATCAGAGTCTACCTCTCTGATGATGAACCAAAACTCAAAGATTGTTTTCTTTATTTCTGTTTTGTGGTCACGGGTCAAGAAGGAGGCCCTTTATTTATTAACGTGTATGACGCTGGTTCATTGTTCTTTATGTTAAATAAATACATGTACAGTTTGGATTCTGTGTGCGCTCTGATTGGCTTAAACGCTACGCAACATTTAAGCGATAGACGAATACTGCGGATGTCACAAGAACACGGGCAAAGGCTTGTAAATCACGAGCTAAATGGAGTTATTTAATAGCAGTAGGGCTTTGGTTCATGATGGGGGATCAAAGCCTAACCAGCCGAGTGCTATTATATATCGCAATCGACCTTCGATTCTAAATTAACGTTTTTGGCCACAAAAGTGGAACTTGATGGGTATCTGGTTCTTTTCCCTTTTAAGTTTAGGATCAGATACACTTCAGTTCTTTTTTCAGTATATTTATTCATTTCTACTTCTTTTGAGAGTTACGTTTAATGCATAATCATAATTACCAATTCGAGCAACTGATGGTTTGTTCCGGTTTAGTGCCTTGTAAGATGAAAATGCAAATAATAAGATAGACATTAGATGCCAAACAACCCTGAAATCATTTGTTATGGTTTAACTGTCAACAAACTCATCTTAACGTAGATTAACCTCAAATAAGTTATAAACAAGCCCTAGTGTTATGTTAACAAAACCAAACATACAAGAACGTTAACTTCTTCTAAAGTCTCCTAGCTATACGCGACTTCACTCACATTATTAAACTCAAAGGGATCCTTTAATAAGATCTGTTAATGAGTGAGCCACTTGCCTTTGTTTAAACATGTGTCAAAGATAAAGGCTAGTTCTAAGCCTTATGCTTTGTAAGAAAAATTAGAACAAATGTCGGAAAAACTAAATGTCGCCAGCGTGAATTTAACCAAAGCACTTTGATCTCATGACAACACTGTGTCTGCTCTGTCTAGTCCACGCTCAAGATAGACGTGGCGATTGCCAACATTTGCCTTCAGGCTCTATGGTCTCTGTTTGTCGGAAAGATTTTAAACATTGGATCAGGTATCGAAACAGCATCCTGAATGGAAACCTTTTTAAAAATTGAGAATGCTGATAATTTCGGGAAGTCTCAACATCCTCACTCACAGTCACGCACTCGTATGTTGAATTCTCTCGAGTGTGAGCAGCACTGAAATAGTTTAATCTAAGCATAAACACATATCATATAAACAATAATTAAACACATATGTTCACACTGCATAATTGAAGACCTCCATTGGCCACTTTTAAGTCATGTTACTAACCAAGAGAGGTATCAACTTATTTCTTCTCGTGTGAAAACGAAAACAGACAAACAAACAAACAAACAAAACTAACAACAACAAAAAAAAAAAAAACGAACAAAAAAAACGTCGAATCAGCTGATTACTTATTAGATTCTCTTCTTCAATCGATCGCAATTTATATATTCATATAATCAGAAGTCATTTGGTTGACATATATAGGCAGTTCATCAGTGGGTTCTTCCTTGGGTTGTAACACATAAAGAGCGTCTACTGAAGATTCACTGACGCTTTCTTGGGCTTTTTGTTTAAATTTCACAAGTGATGCATAGGAACTGTCTCCTGGAACCTGTGCAATACACAAAGAATAATTATCAGTCAGTCAGTCAGCCAGCCAGCCAGCCAGCCAGCCAGCCAGCCAGCCAGCCAGCAAGCCAGTAAGCCAGTCAGTCAGCCAGCCAGTAAGCCAGTAAGTCAGTCAGTCAGTCAGTCGTCCGTCAGTCAGTCAGTCAGTCAGTCAGTCAGTCAGTCAGTCAGTCAGTCAGTCAGTCAGTCAGTCAGTCAGTCAGTCAGTCAGTCAGTGAAATAAACAATAATTGAAGTGTAATTAAGTGAAAAATCACACAACATATTTAAAAATGGTCAAAGAGGATTTCAATTTACCAGCAAGAAGACCTAGCCTTTGTTAAGCAAGTGCTTAAAAGTAAGATCGTGCATGGAGCGCGAGTAACCAATCGGAATTGTTAATAAAGCAGGAGGAGGAGGGGCGTTGAAGAGCGAGGCGAAAGAGGCGGGGGAGGTTGAGCAGGATGGGGAGGAAAAGCAGAAGGAGGAGAAACATAAAGAGGAGCAGGAGGAGGGAAGTAGGGCCGCGAGAACAAGGAGAACAAAGAGCTCTTTTGTATATTAATCACAGGTTATCTATTCTTCTGCAGGTATATCTAATATAAGTAAGGTTCACTGAAATTACCATCATTGTACTCACACTCCTGTCCCGCAGATTCTACTAGCTCTATTTCTTGCCTCTGATTTCCGTGTTCTTTATTTTCAACTTCTGCCTCAGATAAAACTGGTCTAAGCTCTCTTGCTACATTTGCTGGGCTCAAAGCTGAACTGTGTTGATCTTTAAGTTGACTCCTGCTGGCAATGTGATATACAAGAACAGTTTTGCAGAAAATGAAAAATTGATGATTGTCAGAAGTGTTTAATTGTTCAATGATGTTTTTTTATAAATTGTATAATTTTTTTCGTTTGCACGTGGCGTTTATATTTCGGTTGCATTAGGTAATTTAGGTCTGGTTTTGAGTTCTGCAAATTGGCATGTTAGTCCAGTCCAGTTGGGTTGAAGTTTTATGTTTGGTGACAAATATGAAAAACCGTAATTGGGAACCATTTCCTAGCTGATAGTATGCCGTAGAAAAGTTGAAAAGCAATGATTTCGAATCAAGTCCGTACTCAAAAGAGAATGCTGAAAAGTTCGCGTTCATATAGCGATCGCCGGTAAAAATAGTGTTTCACGTGGTGCTTAATCTCTCCGACATTGTTTTCGCGCCGTGAGCGGTCCGTATGCGGGGTCCGGATGAGAAAAACCGGACCGCTGAAGCGCGCGCAATTAGCCAATCAGATTAAAGGATTCAGGATTCCGGACCGCTGAGATGCTTGAGAAAAAATAAATACTAGTTATGCAACCCTTTCGAGTGGTATGCTATGGAATATCAGACGATTCACTTGTATTTTCTCGGTATACACACGAAAATACAAGTGACAAGTGGGATATTCCATAGTATACCACGGGAAAGTGTTGCGTAACTATTTTATACCATGCCACAGAAAATACGCTTACTAAATTTCGTCGAGAATACAATCGCAGCGCACGATGGGAAGGTTGGGTTGAATACCGTCGAATATACAACGGCTTTCCTGTATTCTGATTGGCTGTATTTTCTATGGCATGTTATAAAATAGTGTAGTGTACTAAAACGAACTTCTTTGCTAATAGTGGTTATTTGAACCCATGTTTATCAACAAACTGGTGGGAGGATGCTTGTGATTTAGAAACTTACCTACAGAAGATTCTCACATCATTATTTTTATTGCAATGAATTACAAGCACTGATGAACATTAACATACCTTTTATCAGCAGGATTCGTAGAGAAAGAAAAGTTAGCATAATGTTGTGTAGTAATCTTAACAGTAGTTAAATTAAACACACAATTTTGTAAAATACAACGTGCGAGGAGGGTGAGACCAACCATTTTGAGTTTTCGCCTACTGCCCTTAAAAATGGTTTTAAAATGATTACACCTTTATTACTTTAAAGTATACCCGTTGTTCCCGCATCAAGATAGAGATTGTCTAATTGGCGTGCGTCGTGCGTCGTGGGTCGTGCGTGTATCAGCCGAGTTACCAGCTATTTCTGGATTTTAAATTTATCGAAAAATGTGTGACGCTTAACAAGGCCGAAAATTTGAACTCACTCATTCAAAGACCTCGGATGGAGGTGTTACAATATACGTTGCATGAAACTACCGCTAGAACTTCCCCTCTCCTTCCCCTCTCCTTCCTACTAGTTCGCAGAAAAACTGAAAAATCTTAAACAAACAAGAACACCCTTAAAACGGTTGCATCGACAAGGACAAGTTCCTTCAGTTTGGCTGATAAGCCGATCAGCTACTTCTATTTCTGCCATTTCATCTGTGTAAAATCGGAATTTTAATCAGGGACCAGTGTGTGGATCAGTTGCAAACTAGTGTCGAAATATTTCCACTGGGTTTCTTGTTTCTTGGTTTCGCAGGATATGTGCACAAATAATATGAACATTTTTATTTTAAAATAATGGTCTAAAATATAACTTTAGTCAGTTCAACAAAATGAAACGTTCATCCCTAATATTCGCTAGCCCGTATGCATTTCGCTCTCAAATCGGTTAGTTTACAGATTTTTTTTTCTGTCTTTCAGACTCCACGACAACCGCCTCAGTCCCAGGGGCTATTGGACAGAAGTGTGACTGTCACAATTATACTTCCTTCACAATAGTGATAATAGTCGTATCCCTAGCAGCAGTGCTGTTTGTCGGGTCAGACTAAATGGCGTGGGTGGGTGGGTCGTGGGTTGTGGGTCGTGGGTCGTGGGTCGTGCGTCGTGGGTCGTGGGTCGGTCGTGCGTTTTGGGTCAAGGCAAGTTCGCCCCCGATGCAAAGGAGCATTCTCACCGATTTGTTATTTTTGGATACCGTTTTTCTTATTAACAGAAACATTTTTTCCCTTCATGACTGCCGGGCAGTTTCACGGAAGTGGGTCGAAAATTGCAAGTATTTGCTTGACCTTGGCGTGCAGGCTGTTTGCCGACTGAGAATTTTCTGATCGGCAAGGTTTTGGTAACAACCAATTTATTGAACGATTTCATGTAGGTAGCTTGGTGCTTCTTCATTCCATATCGATTAAATGATCATGTTATTCATTTGTTTGTTTTCCCAATTTTATCAGGGAAGTCACGCTAGCCAATATATTTTATAATTTTTAAAGATTCGTGGCTTTTCTTGGTCATTTCAAGTCTTTTTTTAACTTTAAGGGATTTCTAAAGAACACCTAATGGAATTTTGTTTTCCTGTGCATGGCCAACTTTTTATTCCTCTTATTGAAAAAAAGAGTTTCTTTTCCGTTAATCGCTACTTACCAGTGATCCAATTAGTGGCGTGGGAACGCTCAAGTATGATTGGTTAAAAATAGGTGAAATGTACATGTTTGCTGAAAGCATTTTCAAAACTTGCACTGTCTGGGACTATAGCGAAAGGAATTATTTATATTCTTGAAATGACTTAATAATTGTACGCCGGTTTTAAGCACTAGAGATTTGTTTCACAAGGCCGAATCGATGTAGCTGTTTCAGAATCCGAACTTGCAGGTTTGTCGTCGACCGCGGTCAAACGACAGAAATATGCCAAAAACAAGACAAGTACTTCAAAGATAAGGTTTTGATTTTCACAATTTAAAGTTTCATACATTACCGGTATCGTGACAATTTACGAAGCTTTTTGGGGCTTTATTAAAAAATGTTTGAAAATGGTGATATGTGGACTTCTCTGCGCCATTTTTTCAAAGCACTTTGGTTCAGATGTAAAGTTTCTGACTTAGTTGTTGGTGCTATAATGAGAAGAGAGAGAAAATAATGGGCATTTTATTGGTAATGAACGTTTATTCGTTTGTCTCACGATAGAATCGCTTTGAGATGTTGATCGCGACGTTTCGACTGCAATACTGCTAGTCTTCATCAGGCGATGAGGTCGATTGTTTACGCGTCGCTATTTATGCACGTTGGTTCGCTGTGATTGGTGCATTTCATTTTCCGAAAGACCGAAAGACGCCCTAGAACCAGGCAAACAAGAAGGTGTTGTATACAAAATTCCATGTGAATGCGGCAAAGTATATATAGGGGAAACAGGGAGAGCGATGCAAGACAGGATAAAAGAACACGACAGAGACATAAGGCTTGCTCATACACAAAACTCCGCAGTTTTGGAGCACGCAAACGAAACGGGGCATATTCCTTTAATTATGGAATCAAGTCAAGTTTATCGATCGTGACCCTCACCGATGCACACGCAGGGTCAAAGAGGCTATCCAAATAAGACTTCATTCTAATAACATCAATAGAGATAGCGGAATTGAAATTCCTGAAGCATGGATACCTACGATCAGAAAGCATAACAGCCGTTCAACTACAACGCGGACCTATGAGGGAACACCATCTGTTAGTCGGAATAATAATGAGGATCGAAATGCACCAATCACAGCGAACCAACGTGCATAAATAGCGACGCGTAAACAATCGACCTCATCGCCTGATGAAGACTAGCGGTATTGCAGTCGAAACGTCGCGATCAACATCTCAAAGCGATTCTATCGTGAGACAAACGAATAAACGTTCATTACCTATCTTACACCACGATTAACAATATTCACATCTTTAACCCTTTAACCGGCAGATTTCTGTGACTTTCTAAAGGTTTTTTCTGGGCTTATACATTCTGTAGAACTTCGTGATTGCATATAAGAAGTTCAAGTAAAAATGTGTGCTGTTTCGAAACACCGAGGGCTCAGATTTTTATTGTGACGTCAGTAGTCGGCAGTTGCTTCTTTCGTAGGCGAGCTGTTGGGCTTGGATTTGGCTCGTTTTGTGTTTATAAGTGATTTTTCGAGTCATTTTTCACTGCAGAAGCCCCCAGGCTGGCATCATTAAGCTAGAATGGTGGGTAGAGGCCAGCATCTGAAAGAAACCAGAGGTGAGAGATGATTTTGTCTTGATTGGAACGCCAGAAATATTCGAATCGAAAGATGGCGGTTCATGGGTAAAGTTATCTCTCTGGCCGTTCTGTGGGTGGATTCCAAGACCTGCCAAGGCATTTTGAACGAGTTCTGACTTCCAAAGAATGCAATCGGTGCAACATTTTGCCGGCAGGATTGGGTGGCTCGACACTTATAAAAAATATATGGAATAAAGGTAGGAAGCCTTCCATGCCGCCGCCATGACTGTTTTTCCCAAGCATCCCTTTCGGTCAGCAACGAGGAAATTACAGGTTTGCAAGCATAGCTCTAATCGAATAGTAATTGCTGAGTCTGCTGAATGATTGATGGGAAATTTCCTTGGTGAACGGAAGGGAATAGGGTTGAAGTTTGCTGCAAATGTATATTTTTGAAGTCAGAATTATTTTTTCATTAAAAAAATGGAGGCAAAGATGTGTGTTTTTTGTTGTTGTCCTGTTACGTAGAAAACGGGCATTTTCAGATTTGCTGCTGAACAAACAACCATATGCAACAGTAATCAAGAGTTGTAGTCAGTTAGTTGGCTTTTAAAGCTATGAAAATTATCACTTTGCCATAAAAAGCAGTCATTACTATCATGTGCCCAGATATGTAAAAGCTAGAGATTTTTGAATCACTGCTGGTGTTTATCGTACACATATGTACGATTGCCGGTTAAAGGGTTAAGGGCATTTTATTAGTTAACAGTTAACGTCAGTTATGTGTTGCGATAGGATCTTCAGATGACGGCCTTTGACAGTTAATTCGAGGACTTATATTTAACAATTAGATTGTTTTAGTATAAATCTACTAAACTTAAAATCTACTAGACGTTCAAAACTTAACAACAAGACAGGCTCTCGTTTTTATTGAATAATGATGTAAATAAGTCACACAACACGCGGATAATTGACAAGTGCACCACATTGCATTGGCTTCTGTGTGCGCGTTTGCATTTCATTCACGATTTATTGAAATCGTTATATGCCCGAAACTGAAGGAAAAGCCAAGTTTTTTATTGTAAAATGACGATTGAAAGATGTACTGACGTACAAGGGCCCTTGGAAGTCAAGTTTTTTTAAAATTCGAAAACGTAAAAGATTAAAAAAAAAGTTAAGCGAGTTGTTCGCAAGGAAGAAACCACATTGCACTGTTTAGCTTCTGTGTGCGCCTTTGCATTTCATTCACGATTTATATAAACCGTAGTTTGCTCGAAATTGAACTAAAAGCCAGATTTTCATTGTAAAATGACAATTTAAAGATAGACTGACTTACAAAGGCCCTTTGGAAGTCAACCTGTTTTAAATGTAGGAAACGTGAACGATAAGAAATTTATGAAAAGTTGAACGAGTCGCCCGCAACCTTGAATTTGCTTTCAATTGTGGTGTTTTATTTAAGTCTTATTGATGCATAAAAAAAACTTGCAGGTCGAATCTGTTTAGCCTTTCTTTTACTGCTCCTCGATGGGACGATGAAACTGTGTTAGTTTGCAAAGACATTTTAAACTTGACTTCCACAAAATGTCTCGGTGAAACGCATCTCTGAATATTATAAAATTATAGATTCGCCCGCTTTTAAAAGCGTAAATGAATATTAATTGCTTTTCTTACCGTGTAAAATCTTCATTACATGTTTCGGTACAGTCTTTATCTTCTCCAACATCGCCTGGAATAGTAAATAATCCAAGTCCTTCTTTACGGTCAATTTAAAGGCGAAAAAGCGGCGAGCATTCTGTTGACAACCGCACGCTGTTTCGCTACTCACCTTCTACAACAGAATAGATAGTGAGTAGCGTAGCCAATCAGAGAACAGCATTCGTGATAGAACGCTAGTAGATTTATACTAATACTAATAGTGGTTACAGTAACTGCTTAACCACAAAAGAGTTAAAGAACAGTGAATGTTCATGTGTTGAACTTATCACATATATTTAATTTTCTTTTGATTAAGGAAAGATTACATCTTGAGTAAACGTTTTTCAGAAGTACTGTAGGTAATGTTGAAAGCATACCCGTAGTGACGGTCAAGGTTTGTTTTGTGGTAGGCACCTTCCTCGATGAAAGTTTGTTTAGGGCCTTTGTTTGTAATGTTACTGGCTTAGCTGTTGGTGCTAAAATAAGAAGGGAGAGAAAACACAGAGTAATTCAGTTATTTCCGTTCATTACCAATATCACCGTTGGAGTGTAATTATTAAAAAAATAAATAAATAAATACAACACCAAAAAAAAAACAGCTTAAAGCATTCGATGGCTGCTAACGGTGTAAATAGAGTAGAGTGCGCAACGGAAGCACGTGTTTGTCTTTAATATAAATATGTGCATATCATTAATTCATCCCAAGGGCATTTATTACTAATTCAAATTGACTTTGAATAGAATTTAAATGATGTACGAGTAGTCAAAAAAATTAACTTCCTCTGATATGTATCTATTTTTATAGACAACAAACTGTCATCCTCACCTGATACAGGCACTAAACCGTTGCCACAAAAACGACCGCAACGTTTTAACGGTTTGATTTTATAAACGTAGAACTCTCCGCAATTACGAACAGTGACGAATGTTGACCAAGCGCAGCATTGGTGCACATGAAAACACACTTTGCGTTCAACAGCCCCATCAGTTACTGAAGGATGAGGTCCGTTAAGCCAGCCTGGTTCATATGAATTGCAACGAAGCATGTCGACACAGGACTCAGACATTTGATTTCCAGCCTCTCCTCCAAATCTATACCAACCCGACAATGTTTTGTCGCATTTGATTAGATTGACTTTGTCGTAGTATTTTGCTCTGTTTGACTCATTAAGGAATCTGTAGTTGGAACACTCTACTAGAGATTTCATAATGAAATAAATAAATAAACACATACTTTTACTTATTTTTTCTGTAACATTTTATAATAATCCGGTAATAATAATATCAATTAGGTAATGTAATGTAATGTAAAACTCTATTTAAACACAGAAAATCATCAGTTAATTAAGATGTTCATTAGACTGTGCACCTGCGAATATGTGAATGTGAAGTTCCTACCTGGAGCAGTTGGCAGTCCGTTGCCACAGAAACGTATGTTAGGAGCAGGGGGCGGCTTAAGTTTGTAAACGAAGAACTCTCCACAGTTACGAACATCAATGTAAGTCGACCGTCCACAACAGTTCTTCAGCCAGTGAAAACACACTTTACGTTTAACAATCCTATCAGCTTCTGAAGGATGAGTTCCGCTGAGCTAGCCAGGCTCATTCGTTCCACAGTGTTGCGTGTTGACACAAGACTCAGCCATTTGATTTCCAGCCTCGCCACCGAATCTATACCAGCCCGACACTAGTGTGGTATCAGATAACGCAGAACCTGTTGTTTGATATGTCTTTGCTCTGTTCGACTCGTTAAGGAATTTGTGGTTGGAACATTCTACAAAAATAATTCATTGAGCAAAATATATAATACATACCGATGACGTCTGACTCGTCCCAAGTCGTCTTCATATTGCACGCGGCAAAGGGAGAAGCACGAGAGGTGGGGGAGCATGGGATGCCATCTCACCTTTGCGCTCCCTTTCTAGGTACTCATCTCTCCCTGCGCTGAATGAAGACGACTGGGGACGAGTCAGCCAATGACGTGGCATGATTTAAAACACACCACAAAACAATATCTGTTTTGTTATCTAACAGGGCAGAGGAGCTTAATGGATGCTTATGGTCAACCCTCCCCATTTATGCCCTTGTCTACATAAATGATTTTATTATATACATACCGAGATTTACGCGCCAAAAAGCATCGAGATAAAAATAGTCTCTTCGCGCTAGAGAAGCCAGCTGATTGGTCATACGATTTTTTTCACTAGTGAAAATCGTCGTATCGACGCTCTGATTGGCTTTATCATTATTTTCACTAGTGAACAAAACCGTGTCGCTCGGTCGCCGCTCCTCTTGACTGACAAAGACTTATTTGTAAAAGCTTAGGCGCTTTTTTTAGAAAGATGGCTTCAAATCAGACTAACCGTTTTCAGAGCCTCGATTCATCAGTAGAAGAGTTCATAGACGGACAAGAAAATGAAAACACCAAGAAAGAAACCAAACACGATGTTGCGCTGTTCCACGAATTTCTTGTTTTGAAAGGCGAGACGAGACAAATGGACGAATTGGCTCCTCAAGAACTGAACAAGTTTCTCGGCGAGTTTGTTATAACGGTTCGCAAAAAAGAAGACAACAAGGAATACGAGCCTAATTCCTTAAGGGCATTCTTCGCTAGCTTTGAGCGCCATTTAAAGAAAAAAAAAACTATGGACTTTGCCTAGTGAAAGACGTCCAGTTCGAGCAAACTCGGAAAGCGCTTCAGTCAAAGCAAAGGGATCTAAAACGGAAAGGCAACGGCAACAAGCCTAATGCTTCTGCTGCTTTAAGTGAGGAAGATATTCAAGTTCTATATGAAAAGGATCTCTTGGGAAGTTCCACGGCAGAAGCGCTTTTAAACACGATTTGGTTCAACAACACAATCCACTTCGGGTTACGAGGCTGCAAGGAGCACAGAGAAATGTGCTGGGGAGACGTAAAACTTTGTAAAACTTCCACAGGGCAGGAGTACCTTGAATTCAATGAAAGAGAAACGAAAACTCGTTCAGGAAACGATCCTCGGAATGTAAGAGCCATTGCACCGAAAATGTTTGCTGTGCCGAGCAACGAGAAATGTCCAGTAAAGGCCTACAAAGTCTACGTAGAAAAGCGACCCGCGGAAATGAAAACCGACGATGCACCGTTTTACTTGGCAGTAAACAATGTAAAATCTGGCTCCGGCAAACCTTGGTTCAAAAAATCTCCAGTCGGTGTAAATCTCCAGTCGGTGTAAATAAGCTTAATGAAAACAATGGCAGAGAAAGCCGGACTTGGGCCAAACTTCAAAAATAGGTCACCAAGGGTGACATGAGTCTAATGCCGTATGGCATAGTGATACAGATTGCGCGGTTTTCGTAAGCCGGTTACAATTGGTTAGAGGTTTGTGTTCGGGAGTTTAATTTAAAATGCTTATAGCAAGCTAGGGGCATCGTGGATGATTATGGATGAAAACGAAACAGTCATAAATGTTATATGCTTCACAAAATTTAAAGTATGAACAGGAGTTGATGTTACTTCTTCCGTATTGTCCGTAAAAGCAGAAACGATTAAACATTTGGACAAGATTGCGTGACGATTTACAAAAAGCATGTTCATTACAACAAGGGTTGAAGAACTTCACATCGTTTTCTTTCAGATTTTTCACCATTTTGATGATGACTCTTGAAACAGATTTTGCAATAAAAGCACTTGAAATAGTGACTGTTACTCCATTGTACTGTAAGCACTTAGTGACAGATTTTCCTAAAAACGGGTGTAAATGCTCACGTCAATATAATGATGACCTTTTGAACGCTGGAAACTAGGCAATTATTATCGAGCTACCATACACATGAGCGAAGACTGTTTATCATGATGTACAAATTTCGCGAATCATCACTTCCATATCAATGTAACCATTTTATGATTTTTCTAGCTGTAAGAAGAACTTAAGATCTCTGAGAGTCGTAAAAGCATGAAATTCGATTTCAGTGTATGGCAAAGGCCGGGACAGTGTAATACTGCAAAGCGGCCAAACAAACGCATTTTGATTTAGTCGCGTAACTTGATTTACATTTATCCATGTACATCTTTTATTTTTGAAGGTTTTTGTTTGCACTGTAAAGAAAAAATTGGTCAAAATTCGAATGACTTAAATACAAAAACCGAGGTAAAGTTTTCTATTTTTTAAAACAAAATAAATATTTGGTCGCATTGTGTAAATAAACGCGAGTCGCCGTCGAAATATTTTTTCTCAAAGACGTCTTGCTTTTTAAGCAAGACGAAAACACAAGTGCTTAACTGAACTGAAAACGAAGATTTATTTTCACAAAAAGCTTACAAATGTCTTAACTGGAAAATTATTTCGTCCTGTTCAAGTGTTGAATAATCGTGACTTGAGAAAGAACTTTTAATTATGCGTGGGAACACGTGTCGCTGATTGGCTGTTTTTAATTGAAACTAATCGTGCGTGTCCGTACGGAGTCCGTTCTTGCAGCTGATCATTGTTTTCTACATTACAGCGAACGATTATCGATCCCGAACCATTCCCTTGGGATTGCTAACAGCTTTTTTCATATAACAAAGAGTCTAATGCGCATGCGCAAAGCGCACGCAAGCATTACACTCAAAAACCACAGCGGCAGAAAAACTATGATTCAAACTTTAGTCAACAGCGACGTGCCGCCAACTGATATTATGTAACTGTCAGGACACAAAAACGTTCAAAGTATCACTAGCTACTCTACCGTCTCAAAGAAACAACAGTTGAACATGTCTCACACTCTCACTGGACTGAGTTCGGGAGAAATAGCTCCCCAGCCTGGCTCTTCTATTTCGGAGAAAAGAAAGCACGAGTTTGACGAACGCACCTTTCCAACATTTCGTCTAACTTTTTCTCAGCAAAGTAATCAAGCAGCGCAGCAGCCCCTTTCTCTTTTTTCGGGTGCTGTTATTAGCGGAGGACATATTAGTGTGGCAATAAACACTTTAAATCAATCGCCCACTCTTTCAGTGCGAGAGGAAATCCCTAGCAAAACTTATAAAAGAATCAAACCTCTTGAGTCGGATTCTGACTAGTGTTTGTCAATTCAATCCAAGCCTGCCGGTTCTGATAAAGCAACACAAAAATGAAGTCTCGGGTTTTCACTTCTGTATTTTAAATTTTCAACTTCTGTAGAACTATTTCGACATATTTTCTGGATGTCTTGTATTTTATTCTAACTAGTTCTGCATTTGAACGGCATTTTTGCTTGATAATTTAGATGTTAAGTATTTTACAAGGAAGCCATTTCAGTGCAACCCTTGAACTGTACTGTGAGGCGGCTTGACCGCGCGTTGTTTTCCTTTGAAAGAAAATAAAGATAGTTTATCTTTGAGTTCTGTTCGCTTATGAATCTTGGTATGTATATAATAAATAAGTTATTTCACGTGAGTTCGCTTATACGATTTTTATTCACTCGTTGTGTAAAACAAACTCACTCGCTGCGCTCGTTCGTTTGTTTACACAACTTGTGAATAAAAATCGTACGCGCTCACCAACCGTGAAATAACCTATAAATATCACTAATAGCGATAAACTGTCTCTTCGATCATCGCATTCATTAATACGAGCAATACTAAGGACAGTGATCATACTTGCTAACTAATAAGATGACTTGAAATAAATATAACCGTCAGGCCCCTTTTTTCAAAAGGTGGATAAGACTACCACCAGATTAATCACTATCGAGTGAATAACGATTAATTAATCCGGTGGATATCGTTATCCAGCTGTTGAACAACTGGGCCAGGTTAATACTATTTGATAATAATAAAGTTTTGAGTAAAATTAGTTATTCTTCGTTGAAATTGTGCATCATGACTCGAAAATAATTAGCATGAAAGCTTTCTCACCTGATACAGATGGTAGTCCGTTGCCACAGTAACGTGCATTGCACACAGGCGGCTTCTTCAGTTTGTAAACGTAAAAACGTCCGCAATTGCGGACATTGATCGCAGTAATCCGCTGACAGCAATAATTTAACCATTGAAAACACACTTTACGTCGAACAACCCCATCAGCCATTGAAGGATGGCTTCCATCTAGCCAGCCTGGCATTCCCGCTCCACAATGTCGCCTGCTGACACATGAATCCGCCATTTGATTTCCAGCCTCTCCTCCGAACCGATACCAGCCCGACAGTTCTTCATCGCATAAGAGGGTATTGCTGTCATAGTATGTTTTTGCTCTATTTGACTCATTAAGGAATGTATAGCTGGAACATTCTACAAAAAAAAAATATATAAACGTCTTGCAAAGAAAATGTTTCTCACTAGCCATTTGTAATTGTTTCTTTCTTTTTCGCAGATTTTGAGCCAATTAAGTATGTTTGTTTGATATTAATTGACATCATTGTTACATTTCTCAGATTAGGTGCCGATCGTGTATTATTTTACATCAATTTAAATTTAATATAATTGTAATCTAGCTGTCGATCACTTCTTAAAATCACTTCTTAAAAGCATACGAAACATAAAGTGTTTGAAATCTTTGTTTTTTTTCGGCATGCGTTATCTTGTCCGCCGTTTGTCACCGCAGTGTTATTATCTTGCCGAAATTGTGATAAAGGTTCTCTAATGCATGACTCTAGGTCTTGGACAATGACAATTGGCAGCCAAATCAGCTCTGAGGTATATTTTTTGAGTTTGTTTCAGCACCTTCCTTCTAGAAGCTTACACGGCTATTCTGTCCAAAATGAAATCACTGTTGTCATAGAAAGCCTTCCGTTTATTTCCTGTGAGGTCCACTTTAAGCAACGTGAAAGTGATGAAGGATACGGAATATTATTTGAACAGCAAAGAACCTTATACATAAATTAAATACTTGATTTGGTGAAGTGTTCCCTTAACTTTCGCGCCATTTGCTAGCTATCTTTTGACGAGAAACATATTCCAATAACGGGTCAGTTCAGTGATTTCGAAAACAAATCGTATAAATTATGTAAATATGTTTCCCTTACCAGCATTCACATGAATTGTGATGCTGCAACCTATCACCAGAAGGCTTGCAATTAAGGTAAAATGGATTTTCTTCATACCAAAAACTTCTATGATGGCTACGCGTGTAACTTTCAGAGTCATAAAAAGGAAAATGACAAAACGAATCGTGTTACACGTGATTTGAAGGTAGGGCTCCAGCTTCGTTTTCTTTTTCAGTATTACGTTGAAACAATGCTACTGACAAAGTAAATTAAACGAGAGAAATGTTTTGTTGTGATAATATGAGCGGCCTTATAATTATGTATAATCGTGAAAGAAAAGGAACTTTAAAGAAAGCGTGCAAGATTAATACGGACAAGAAACATTGTGCACGCAGCGACGGGCAAACTGAATTTAGCCATCAGTGCTGCAGGAAGTGTTTGTTTTAATGAAGTCGAAACTATTCAATAAAAATAACGCCACGCCACTCCAACATGCTTAGCTGTAAATTCAAGTAATATATGACAGATATTCCGTTTTCATCACTAAAGAAGATTCCTACAAACATTGAACTGTTTTTAGGGTGGTACAGCTACGTCACCAGGTTGGAACGAGGAAGTAACTCCCAGAGAACTGCTTACAAGGTTGTTGATTTTCTTCGTCAAAGCGTTACAGGAAGTTGTTTTAATAATGAAAGCTTCGACCGCTATAACCTCGACGGAATTATCAAAATTAAAAGAGTAAAGCGTCGGACTTAATCCTAAAAGCCTGATCACGAAATCAAACGAAGACAATAAGTGTTTAAAAGTTAAAGACTTTCAACTCATGCATCAACGCCGCGTTGATTTGCTAACACAAAAAAGTGTTTTCTTTTCTGTGGTCCTGGGACACAAAGAAGTTCCCCCATTTAGAAATGTTTATCACACCGGTTTATTGCTCTTAATAACACAGTTTGGATTCTGGGCGATAGGATAGGAACATTCTTTGTTACGCAAAAGATTTTACGAAGAAAAGTTCAAGAGGTAAAGTCCATAACCGAGACATAACGCAACCATTTCTACACGAGGTAGGGTGTGGGGTGGGGATGAGGGGGGGGGGGGGGTGCCCATGGTGAGCGGGATAAGCGTATTCAAAATAGCGGGGTCCTGTTGTACTTCCAAGACAGCGGTTTCATGGCATTTTCCATTCTTGGAAACTGCTACTATGTCGACCTTTCTGCTTTCTCGTGGCGTAATTTGAATTTCAATTGTCCCCCGTTATCTCCAACTGGGATTACCAAGCGATGGGATGAATTAACAAATCATGTTGAATTTATTTTAAATGTTTTATTTCGAACAAAAAAAAAACATAATTTACGTGAACTTCGTTATTTGTTACAGTTGTATTTGATTTTTCAACAGTTAAACTCTACAGAGCATTTGTCTGTTCAAGTGTTATTGGAATGATTGCGATTTGAACCAAACTGAAACAAAGTTAAAGTTTTAATACCAGTGAAACATTAATAATGTCCATCGAATTTCAGATCCATAGCTGTAATATTCGAGAAGGACAACCTGTTTATTTTACTGGTTATTTGATTGTTTAATTGCTTGTTAAATTATTTCATTTTATCAATTTTTTATATTATATTTTTTGTGTAATTATTTCAGCATTTTTTTTTTTCATTTGTGGACTAAAAAGGAAACTGCGTCGTCCTAACCTTATGCGGGTAATAAACCGTTGCCACAGAAACGTGCACAACGTTTTAAAGATTTAAGTTTGTAAACATAAAACTCTCCACAGTTGCGAACAGTGATGAATGTTGACCAAGCGCAGCATCGGCCCCAATGAAAACACACTTCGCGTTCAACAGCCCCATCAGCTACTGAAGGGTGAGTTCCGTTAAGCCAGCCGGTTTCATACGTACTACATCGATGCATGCTGACGCAGGAGTCCGCCATATGATTGCCAGCCTCTCCTCCAAATCTATACCAACCTGACAATCTACTGTCGCATCTGATTAAATTGACTTTGTCAAAGGTTTTCGCTCTGTTTGACTCACTAAGGAATCCGTAGTTAGAACACTCTACAAGAGATTAATGAAATAAGAAAAAAATGAAACTTATATTTTAACTTACTTTCTGTAACATTCTCTTAAGCCATTGAAACAGGGATTTCATGAAAAAGAGGGGGAGGAGCTATCCCTTTTATAGGTAGTGTCCTTGTTTAAGGTTACCAATTTTAGTGAGTACTATTTTAAGCGATTTTTTTCTGAGCAAGATATATTACCTAAAATGTTTGGAATACATTGCACACAAAACAGATTTCCTTCTTATATCACAAGGTCGTCTAAACTGGGGAGGGGGTTCATGGATGTATTTCTCTCCAACTCAATAACCTTCTGTAAAACATTATATACATGGAAGCTAACAACTTCAATTATTAACGCACAACTGTCTAACTTGTTATATTTCATTATTAGGCCGTAGTAGAGAAGATTGGAGTACATGCACACTTCCTTTCTTTTATGGTTGCACTACGTTTGGGATATAATTTGATGGCGATCCTTTTATTCTAAGAGTTAATCAGTCAATTACAAAAAAAGATGGATGCCAAACCAAAACGAAATCGCTGTCTTAAAAAAGATTTTGATAGAAATTATGACGTTAAGTGTTATGTTTTTGTACCGAACTGCATTGAAATTCTGCAAAAACTCTAATACAACAAGCACTCTGCATGTCTCACCTGATACATATGGTAGTCCGTTGCCACAGTAACGTGAGTTGCAAACAGGTGGTGGCTTCAGTTTGTAAACGTAAAACCACCCGCAGTTGCGGACATCGATCATAGTACTCCGCGGACAGCAATAATCTGACCATTGAAAACACACTTTACGGCGAACAACCCCATCAGCCACTGAAGGATGGCTTCCTTGTAGCCAGCCTGGCAGCCCCGTTCCACAATGTCGCCTGCTGACACAGGAATCCGCCATTAGATTTCCAGCTTCCCCTCCAAACCGATACCAGCCCGATAGTTCCCTATCGCACAAGAGGGTATTGCTGTCATAGTAGGTTTTTGCTCTGTTTGACTCATTAAGGAATGTATAACTGGAACATCCTACGAAAGATGTCATAATAATGGATCATTTAGACGTTAATGGTATTTCGGGAGGGTTTAAGAATATTCTAATCAATTTTCATTATATTCTCCTTATATTTGAAGTTATTTAACTCACATTAGCGTGCAGTTGTTCCCCTGTGAATAACGTGCTATTCACTTTGCCCTTAGCAACCATTTGTTAGCTAACAAAGGAAGTTTCTCTCCCCCCCCCCCCCCTCCCTCTTGCAGCTAAACCAGAAAAGAGTTAGCAAACAGTGAATGTTCAATTTTTGGGCCCTAATTTTGGACTTTGCTTGAAATAAAGTTCGGATCGCGGATCTCAAAGATCCTCAGAAATGCTTTGCTTTGTTTTACTGTTTTTTGGCCATGCGCAAGACTTACCGCATGTCACGCAGAACGGAAATTGTAGGGTTGTAGGATCAACAACAGATTTCTAATGTGGAGGTAGTTCATTTAGTTTACCGTTAATATGGTAAAATTCTAATTGCTTCTAAGCTAACATAAAACAACTCCAGATGCGTTTTTTTCGCAAATCCTGGCAACAAATAAAATTTGGATTCGAAAGTTAGACCTTTTTTAACGGATCGACGGATTTGGTCATTAAATAACAACGGATGGACGGATTTGGTCATTAAATTATGACGGATCGGCAGATTTGCATACTCCTATTCACCTCCTTCTTTGATAAACTTGTCACACGGATTTAATTCCCTTTTGATTAAGAAAAGATTACCTGTTGAGTAAACTTCTGTCCCAAGTACTGTAGCTAATGATGAATGCATAATCGTAGTGACGATCAAGGTTTGTTTTGTGGTAGGTACTTTCCGTGATGAAACTTTGTTGACGGCCTTTGTTTGTAATGTTACCGGCTTAGCTGATGGTGCTAAAATAAGAAGGGAGAGAAAACGCAAAGTAATTCATTTATTGCTGTTCATTACAAATATAACCATTGAAGTGTAATTAATAAAATAATAAATAAATACAAGAAAAACAAACAGCTTAAAGCATTCTTTGGCTGCTAGGGGGGGGGGGGGGGGGGGTGAATAGTGTAATATTCGTGACATGTAGATAAGGTATGGGAAATCGCCCTCGCCTGGGACAAGCCCAAACCAGGATTAGTAGATACCAGGTAGTGATGGCGGAGACTTCAAATCCGTCTTTCTCGTAGGGAGGGTGGTAGACTTTCAATAAAGTCCTTCGTCTTGTTTATCATCCCTTTGTGGCAAGTCTAGGAGGGTGGGCGGGGTGCCAACCGCTCGCTTGACTAGAGTAGAGTGCGCAACGGAAGCACGTGTTTGTCTTTAATATAAATATGTGCATATCATTAATTCATCCCCAGGGCATTTATTACTAATACAAATTGACTTTGAATAGAATTTAGATGATGTACGAGTAGTCAAACAAATAAACGGCCTCTGATATGTATCTATTTTAATAGACAACAAAACTAAAAGAGACAAACGGTATAATGTATTTATTATTTAAATTTTAAATGGGTAGGTGCATTGAAAAATAACTGTCATCCTCACCTGATACAGGCACTAACCCGTTGCCACAGTAGCGTCCGCAACGTTTTAACGGCTTAAGTTTATAAACGTAGAACTCTCCACAGTTGCGAACAGTGATGAATGTTGACCAAGTGCAGCACCGGCCCCAGTGAAAACAAACTTTTCGTTTAACAGCCCCATCAGCTACTGAAGGATGAGGTCCGTTAAGCCACCCTGGTTCATACGTACTACACCGACGCGTGCTGACGCAGGAGTCCGCCATTTGATTCCCTGCTCCTCCTCCAAATCTATACCAACCTGACAATCTTTCACCACATATAATGTTTTTGGTTTTGTCGTAGGTTCTCGCTCTGTTTGACTCATTAAGGAGTCTGTAGTTGGAACACTCTACGAGACATTACACAATGCAGTAAATAAATAATTAAATTACTAAAGGCCGATTTACACGGTACGATTTTATCGCTTGTGATATGCTTGCGTTATGCTAACGATAGGCCTATGACACGAATTTTTCGTGTAAATCAAACCTACAACTCGCTTGCAACTGTCGTAGGCGTGTCGTAAGCTTGTCGCATGCGACAAAATCGTACCGTGTAAATCGGCCTTAATACTTTAAGGAATGATACATCTCGAAAATTCTTTTGCCCATAATTTGGTTCTGTTCAGCCTAAGGAAAAAGTAATGTAATTAAGATGCACATTAGATGCACGGAGCTCCTGCCAAAGTAGTATAAAGTTGGGGATTGAGCGCCACTTTTTTGTGGTTAATTGTGGTGCAGTGACGTCACTTAAGCTCCTATGACGTCACCATTTAAAAATAGAAAAATTGCATCATCGGGGCATGATGAGATCATAATTTTAAAATAGAATAGGGACAGTATGGCCTCCATCTTGTTTATTGTCGCAAAATAAAATAATATTTTGATATAGGTTAAAGAATCTACATTAAGAAGTCTTTTTAAAGACAAAATTATTGGTATATTTAAGCTTTGTGGAGCAGCCGACCGAAAAGTCATGGGATCGATTATGTCTCGTTTCCATTCTAACTCGGGCAACAGTTCGAATATAATGTATGCAGGTTGGCGCAATGTTTTGCTGTGAAAGACCAAAGTCACATTTTCATAGTCCCGCATATTTGGATCATCTCTGGTAAGTTTTTGCTTCTAGTCCAAACTAGAATTAAATAACTTCGTGATCCTCAATCAACTAACGCCAAGATTAATTGCACGCGAATTCGCAACAACTTGAACTAGTAATTAGTTTACGAAATCAACAGTTCACTGGCACTTTTTGTTTAACGAAATTACCTTTGTAAAGTTCAGTGATGCCATAGTTTAATTTTCTACTTCATAGCGGTAGCGGTTTTCAGCATTTCAAAGTACAGGCATAAGTACCGATCCATTTCGGTCAAAGTTTTTAGCTTTGTAATTATGCAAGTTGTCTTGTCGCATACATTATTTTAGTACTGCTAACATACCGGTAATTGTTTTTAAAACAATGGTAAAGACTCGATGTGCTCTAGTGAACAAAGCAAAACCAATCGAAAAGTTAAAACAATAGAGTGAACGCGCTTCAGTGACCTCGGATATAAACACAAGTTTTCGGTTTATAATAAGACACTAAACACACAGATTGTAAGTAAAATAAACTTTTATTTCGATCGTTCAACATTTATACAATGATTTAATTTAATAATCCTCTTCTTGTCCTTCGTAAGATTTGTAAGGCGAGTTTTTATGTCTTCGCCGGGAGCGTCTGGGAGGCCTTTTCGGTTCATCATCCCAGTAATTTACGAATCGGATTTGAGGTCGTTTCCGCTTTTTAGGCGGAGATAATGATTCCACCGTGGGAGGAGGTGTCAAGATCGATGGAGGAGGGGAGGGAGGTAAAGAAGTAGAAGTTGTCATGGAAGTAATTACTTGTTGGTTTGGCGTATGAACAGGAGCTGCTGGTATTGTTACCGGTGATTCTTGAAGGGGGGTTGGCACTGTTGGTAAGTTGCCTGCGGTAGATATTTGTTTCTGCTCCTGGGTTGCTTCTGGTATAGAATTGAGCTGGTGTTTGTATGCCAAAAACCTGTTTTGCAGCTGCATTGTGTATTGCCTTGCTTTTTCGTCTTCTGCAAGGTCTCTACGAGAGAGAACATCCATATTGTTCTGCAAGCGTTGCATTTCCGAAATTACCAGAGGAGTCATCAGGTTTTGCTGCTTAAGATATTATACTAGTTCCTTAGAAACGTTGCCTTCTACTTCGCCTTTGTCGAATCGTTCTTCATCAGGTAATACATTTGTTCGCAATCTGCAACTTTCCTGAGTGGTTGGTTTAAGATCAACAAACAGATAACCAAATGGTCTTTGTACCGCGTCTTCGTACTGTTTCATAAACCAAGCAGTTTGTCCTGGATACATTTGTTTTGCTAGTGTCAAAATCTGCAGTTTGTCGCGGGGGTTTTTGAAAAGTACCAAGTAATGGCTGTTTAAGCTGATGCTTCGAGTGCCTTTACCTTGGTGGAACAGGTTTTGCACAATGTAAATGACACTCAAGTTGCGATGATGCGATCCTTTAGTAAACAGGTTCACCACTCGGTTATCACTTCCGGCTTCGATCATTTGGTCGTCGATGACAATCAAGTTTCGTATATTAACATCAAAGTAGAAATCTTGTTCTAAGGTCTCAGGGATACCCTTGCTAAATTCAATTCCAGGTATCGTCATCAACAACTCGCTATAAGCGGGCTGCCATTGGGAATAGCACCAAACAATCCTCTCAGGGGGTAGGTGAATTGTCTTGTGAGCCTGTTGCAACAAAGATTTAACCCAGAGCGTCTTGCCCGAACCTGTCATTCCCGCCACCATACAGGTAAACGGATGCCCCAAGTGAAACCGCTGACACTTTTCTCGAGAAATCGACATAGCTTGAAATGGAGGAAAACCGGAAGTACTATGTTTACTGCTCATGTGTCTTTGCATGCTATCTTTCCTGGAAAAATCCTTTTGACATATAGGACAGGACCAACTCATGTCAACTCCCTCACAACTTAACGAAAACTGAATTTCTGTGCAATGTTTATTTACAATTATATTGTTTAACTCCACCACCACCACCCCCACCACCATAATTCTATTGTTTAACTCCACCACCACCACAATTCTATTGTTTAACTCCACCACCACCATCACCACCACAATTCTATTGTTTAACTCCACCACCACCACAATACTATTGTTTAACTCCACCACCACCACCACAATTCTATTGTTTAACTCCTCCACCACCACCACAACAATTCTATTGTTTAACTCCACCACCACCACCACCACAATTCTATTGTTAAACTCCACCACCACCACCACCACAATTCTATTGTTTAACTCCACCACCACCACCACCACAATTCTATTGTTTAACTCCACCACCACCACAATTCTATTGTTTAACTCCACCACCACCACCACCACAATTCTATTGTTTAACTCCACCACCACCACCACCACAATTCTATTGTTTAACTCCACCACCACCACCACCACAATTCTATTGTTTAACTCCACCACCACCACCACCACAATTCTATTGTTAAACTCCACCACCACCACAATTCTATTGTTTAACTCCACCACCACCACCACCACAATTCTATTGTTTAACTCCACCACCACCACAATTCTATTGTTTAACTCCACCACCACCACCACCACAATTCTATTGTTTAACTCCACCACCACCACCACCACCACAATTCTATTGTTTAACTTCACCACCACCACCACCACCACAATTCTATTGTTTAACTCCACCACCACCACCACCACCACAATTCTATTGTTTAACTCCACCACCACCACAATTCTATTGTTTAACTCCACCACCACCACAATTCTATTGTTTAACTCCACCACCACCACAATTATATTGTTTAACTCCACCACCACCACCACCACAATTCTATTGTTTAACTCCACCACCACCACAATTATATTGTTTAACTCCACCACCACCACCACAATTCTATTGTTTAACTCCATCACCACCACCCCCACCACCACAATTCTATTGTTTAACTCCACCACCACCACCACAATTCTATTGTTAACTCCACCACCACCACCACCACCACCACAATTCTATTGTTTAACTCCACCACCACCACCACCACAATTCTATTGTTTAACTCCACCACCACATTTCCATTGTTTAACTCCACCACCACCACTATTAATTATAAAAGAAAAACCTTACTACCGTTAGTTCATTCTATAATCATGACTCGTGTAGTAAAGAGCAATCGAGGTTTTCTTCAACTTTTAGCTGACTGTCCTTCTCATCAACGCCAGTTTCTTCTAAAGACAGCCACTCCACAACAGATGTACGCATTAGTGCAACTTATTTATAACGTTCTCATGGAAAACATACCAATCTCTGAAGAAGATAAGCGTAAAGTGATACCCTACAAGGATGCTCTAGTCAACCTCGTTGAACCAAATGTTCCCTTCAAGACAAAGAAACAAATTCTGGTACAAGAGGGTGGAGGCTTTATTCAAGAATTATTGACCCCTGTTATAAGTAGTTTGGGACTTCTTATGTTATAAGAGCATAGTTGCATCCTTAAAATTGATCATTTATATCTTGCTTTTAACGAGTGCTGGTCAATATGAAGAGAAAGATAACCTGGGACGACGAAGAGGAGGAAAGCGGACAAGAAGATAGCACAACCTCTAATGACGAGAGCGATGACGAGGAACCCCGGATAAAAGATGTTTTAAATAATCTTTCCCAAGCTGTGTCTAGAAAGTATGCTTCTGAACTGCTGCATAGCATGGCCACCTCCAAAGATATATTGTTTTGGACACCACGCGGACAATTACTGCGAAATCAACGCATAATACCAGTAACAAACATTTCAGAACTGGTCGAGTATGTACTACTTCCACATAACGATGATGTAGCCAAACCCCGCGCACTCAATACCTTTTCAGAGGGACTTGCGGAGCTGGGAGTTAATAAGCGTTTGATAAAGAATAAGAAAGTTCTAAGCGATATATTACAAAAAGAACAAGCCTATCGTGATAAAGAGGAAGAGGAGGATGACAATAACTCAACTGGCGGTAGTGAAGAGGAGGGAACAGCTTCTGAGGAGGGTAGTGGAGATGAGGAATCTCAAGGGAGCGAGAGCGACAGTGATAGAGAAGCCGAGAATAGCGATTTCGAAAATGTAATTCAGACAAAAGCTAGTTCTCCATGTGAACACTGCGAGGGTTCCAATATATATGATACTGCGATCATGAAATGCCCGAAGTGCTTTTGGGAAGATAACTGTAAAATTTGTCCTATATGTGAGCACGAAATCCCTCTTGATCGAAAGCACGGAATGAATACTTTGCGTCGATGTTACGATTGCGGAACTATAACACACAAGAACGTGAAGACATCAAAATCCACATTTTATCCCCCAAGCAATGAGGAGGACGAAGACGATTAAATTAAATCATTGTAATGTTGAACGATCGAAATAAAAGTTTATTTTACTTACAATCTGTGTGTTTTAAGTGTCTTATTATTAACCGAAAACTTGTGTTTATATCCGAGATCACTGAAGCGCGTTCACTCTATTGTTTTAACTTTTCGATTGGTTATGCTTTGTTCACTAGAGCACATCGAGTCGTTACCATTGTTTTAAAAACAATTACCGGTATGTTAGCAGTACTAAATGTATGCGACAAGACAACTTGCATAATTACAAAGCTAAAAACTTTGACCGAAATGAATCGGTACTTATGCCTGTACTTTGAAATGCTGAAAACCGCTACCGCCATGAAGTAGAAAATTAAACTATGACATCACTGAACTTTACAAAGCTAATTTCGTTAAACAAAAAGTGCCAGTGAACTGTTGATTTCGTAAACTAATTACTAGTTCAAGTTGTTGCGAATTCGCGTGCAATTAATCTTGGCGTTAGTTGATTGAGGATCACGAAGTTATTTAATTCTAGTTTGGACTAGAAGCAAAAACTTACCAGAGATGATCCAAATATGCGGGATTATGAAAATGTGACTTTCGTCTTTGACAGCAAAAAGGCCTACTCTGGGACCTTAACTCGCCGCGAGATTGTGCGAGTTAATGCGAGTTTAGGCGAGTTAAGGCGAGTTAAGGAAAAAATGAGCTAACCTAACAGTTGCGAGTTAAGGCGAGTTAAGGCGAGTTAAGGGAAAATGACCCACCCAATGTTGAGGCGATACCGGTTAAAACATAATTATAATATGTCTGACAAGCAAAATATGTTGAGTCGATACCGGTTAAACATAATTATAATATGCCCTACAAGCAAAAAATGCCATGGAGTTTTTGTATGTCTTGAATATATAATGAGGCTCCATGTTGTCCAGTTATGAAAAAATTCAGATGACATCAAAAATTGAAAGAAACCAAATCTCATTTTATTTTAGAAAATTATTTTTTTTCATAATTGGACAAGCGTAAGTATTGATATGGATTTATGTTCTCAATTAATTATCTAGCATCCAGACACCAAACTATCCCATTAGGTGGCTGAATGATGATGAATGATCACCATCATCATCATCATATAATATTATTATAGCTACATAAATAGCTGACAGAATAATAAATAAATGAAAAAAGAAACTAATGCAAATAAAACAATCATGAATAGACAATTTAATGTACCTGTTGTATAAACACAGGTAGGATATTTTTTTAATTCAACAACACTATGCTTTAATTGACTGGTGAGCATAATCATTATCAAATCACATAGCATGAATTATTGTCATTGACTGCAGAATTAATAAAAAGAAATGTTCTGACAGTCTGTTTCTGACAGTCTGTGCCAATGTTTTTCAAACAACTAGAACAAAAAAGGAGTCTGACGAATTACAACCCAGCTGAGGAGACTTTTATGACACAATCAATTTTACTGAAATGAAATGAGATTTCTTTCTCCTTGAAAAAATATCAGACTTATCTTCAAGTCTTCCACTGGCCCATCCTCTGCACCTCACTGATGGTTTCCTTGGAATCCAGCCCAACTGTTTGTTGTCACTATCAAAAGTGAAAACACCAATTGCCTTTTTTTTCCTTGGGATAAATCCATTTTAATTTCGTGTACATGTAAATGAACTGGCTGATGCCTTTTCGCAAAGACAGCTGTTCCTCAGTCCTGTAAGAGACACCTTGATTTCTACAAAAGAAAGGAGGATCAAGTTAAGCTCTTCATCATTCTCAGTCCAGCAAAAAACAGCGAAAAGAAATGACCATAAGCTTATTTTATGTTTACAAAGTGTTCAGTACACATGAACAAGAAATTACTGATTCTTTCCTCATGCAAAGCATTCCTTAATTTCCATTATCCGCTTTGTTTTACCTCATTTTAAAACATACCTTACAAAGTTAAAAGGCTTAGCTTACCTGCGTGTGATCCATTTCGAAACTTCTCAATAATTTAACATCAATTTTTGCACGAGTTCTCTTCCTTTTCTTTATAAGTTTTTCGTCCATCTTGAAAATTTCCCAAAATACATCTCGAGGACAGATGGGCCCTGGGAAAGACACTAGTTACCAGTATCTTCTGGGTAATTTTCAAGATGGCGAACGAAGCTGGCGATCAATGTTAAAAATGGTAGCTTTAGCAACCGTTTATTCAGTGAAGGGCTCAATGAAACAAGTCTTAATGAATCATGGATTATGTTTGCCAGGCTAACTACAATGTAAGCCATACAGGATGTCACGTTGAACCAAATCTTCTAGTTCCAGGTAACTTTATGAAAAATGTATCGTGATGGAAATATATCCATATCCCTCTCACAGAGGGTGTTTTGGCTTAAATCCCCCACACCTCTCGAAAATCCCAGTTAAGCACTATACTTTAGTTTTAAAATTTTGGCTTTTGAGACCCTTCTTCCCCAGTGGTTTTCTCATAATTTGACCTTCCATTGGGTGGGTATGGATATTTCTGGAACTGCATAATATAGAATGCAATAAATGAGTGTGTGGAGTATTTAAAGGATTCGGGCAGCATCCCAGGCTCTCATTGTCAGCTGAAATCCTCATTAAGCTCCATCAGACTATATGATGTTATTATTGCTAGTGGTATTCACTGACATAAGTAGCTTCTTTGTATATTATTTCCAAAGTAATTTGATTTGCCACTACAAACATTTTTTATAAATCATTAGTCAGCTTAAAACTAAAAAATTGTTGTTCTGTTTTGTTTTTGTATTTCATTGACTTGCTTATGAATAATTTTTCATGGTCTCTTGGTCAGTGTTACATACTTTGTGGACCAAAATAAGTTAAATAAATAAGTTTCCACTGATGCCTCTGGAATTTCTGCCATGCTTAGCATTGTAGCCTTTTTGTTAGACATCAGCAAACTTGTTAATGCATGTTGAGGTTGTTCCTAGTAGTTCCATTGACAATCCAATGGTGATTCTAAGGCATATGCATGACAAGGTTAATCTTTAGTTGTGAAACACCCTTAACACAAAGGCTATTGGAAATTCCAAAAGGATAGGCCGAGCCAATTTTCATACTATTCAAAGGAGGGTAAAGAACCTGTTTTCCTTACAAAACACTGTTTTGCACTTTTAAATTTCATTCTCTTTTACAACTTCCCATTGTGGATTAATTTTGAAATAACACTGAAAACAGGATAAAATAATTAAATTGGTATTTTGCCTATTCGGTGAGATTGAGCGAGTTTGTGCGAGATAACGCGAGTTTAGGCGAGTTAAGGCGAGTTTAGGAAATTTGACCATAATCTCAAGTTGCGAGTTAGGGCGAGTTAAGGCGAGTTAAGGCGAGTTAAGGCGAGTTAGGGCGAGCTAAGGTCCCAGAGTAGGCCTGCAAAACATTGCGCCAACCTGCATACATTATATTCGAACTATTGCCCGAGTTAGAATGGAAACGAGACATAATCGATCCCATGACTTTTCGGTCGGCTGCTCCACAAAGCTTAAATATACCGATAATTTTGCCTTTAAAAAGACTTCTAAATGTAGATTCTTTAACCTATATCAAAATAATATTTTATTTTGCGACAATAAACAAGATGGAGGCCATACTGTTCCTATTTTATTTAAAATTTATGATCTCGTCATTTTTTTATGACGTTAACCCCAGGGGTATTGTGACGTCACTATTCTATTTTTAGATTACACCCCAATGACGTAATTTTTCAATTTTTAGATTACACCCGATGATGTAATTTTTCTATTTTTAGATTACACCCGATGATGTTATTTTTCTATTTTTAAATGGTGACGTCACTGCACCACACTTAACCACAAAAAAGTGGCGCTCAATCCCCAACTTTATACTACTTGCCAAGATGTGATTGTAATGTGGTTTTAAGGAAAATATATTCCTACCTGGAGCAGATGGTAGACCGTTGCCACAGTAGCGTAAAGTAAGAGCAGGTGGCGGCTTAAGTTTGTAAACGTAGAACTCTCCACAGTTACGGACATTAATGTAAGTCGACCGTCCACAACAGTTCTCCGGCCAGTGGAAACACACCTTACGTTTAACAACACCATCAGCTACTGAGGGATGAGTTCCACTGAGCCAGCCAGGATCGTTCGTTCCACAGTGTCGCGTGTTAACACAAGACTCAGCCATTTGATCTCCAGCTTCACCACCGAATCTATACCAGCCCCAAGCTAGTTTGGTATCAGATAATACAGATCCTGTTGTTTTATACGTACTGGCTCTGTTCGACTCATTAAGAAATTTGTAGTTGGAACATTCTGCGAAAAAATTACAATATATAACATACCAACGATGCGGTCGGTTCTTCTTACAGTCCTAGAGCAGTTGCTAAGGAATTGCTCAAGGTTGTTTTTGGTGGCAAGCTATTTTGAAGCGTCCGGCAATCTTATGCTTAACGGTGAATTTTTGGTGGGGAGGAAAACTGAATTGAAAAAAAAAAAATACATTTTCGTGCGCTTTACTAGTGCCAGTCCCAAACAGCGCACTAGAATTTAAAATTCCTAAAACTTTTGAGAGAAAAGAAAGTAAAGTTCCGATTTTTTTTAAAGATTTAGAGAAAACATATCTTTCTTTATAATCCTTTGTATAGATTAACCATTTACATGCAAGAAAGGTACGGTACTGAAGAAAGTCCAAAAATACGAGTCTTTATAACGCCATAACTTTGAAAAAAAAAATGTGAATTTCCTAAAAACCATACGAAGCATTAAGCATAGGAGGTTTGGTTTCAACATTTGACGGTCAGAAATCTTTCTTAGCAACAAATTGGTAGTTAAGAAGAACGCCCCTTAACTGTTTCGGATACATTACACATAAAACAGATTTCATTTTAACTTTTGGACGTGGTACAGGGGGAGAATGGGTCACGCTATGGTTTGATATAACGCTATTAATAGAGCCGCTGACCGCTGTCTTGGATGTTACTATTTTCTTAGAAAACCAGAGAATAACGAAAATTCATAATTGTGTCAAAAATGACGATTTTTGTCCGGACCTGCTTGTTATTTTGAAGTTGCCATGGCGAAGTCAAACATCGTGTACACCTGGTTGACATATCAACATTTTCGTGAGGGATAAATGAACAGCTACTGAACGCCTCTTCAAAATAACGAAAAAAACCTGAAGGAGATGGCATCCATCCCTTCCTGTACGTGCAAAGGGATTAATATCTCGAGGGCGTAACTGGGGGAGGGGGTGATCCATGGATGTACATGCTCACCCACTCCTACCAACTCAACAACCTTGTGGACGGAAATCATTCAGTTAATAGCAATCAACTAACTAACGCATGCACTACCTGTTATCTTGTAATATCCTATTCTAGGGTCGTAAAAGAGAAGATTGGAGTGCATTCCCCTTCTTTAATAGTTGCACTGCGTCTGGGATATAATGTTATGGCGATCCGTTTATTCTAAGAATAAAAACAAGTTGGACACAAAAATGGACACACATTGTATTTTTTTCCCTTTTCTCCTACAAGCCGAGAAAAAACGCTGTCTCAAAAATATTTTTTGGAATAAAGTTACCTAACCCTCAACTTAATAGTTGTAGTTGTTAATAATAATGACGTTCAGGGTTAAATTTCGTGTACTGTACTGCCTTGAAATTGTGCAACAGGACATTCAAAACAACAAGACTGTATGACTCACCTTGTACAGCTGGTAGTCCATTGCCACAGTAACGTGCGTTGCAAACAGGCGGCGGGTTCAGTTCGTAAACGTAAAACTTTCCGCAGTTGCGGACACCGATCTGTGTACTCCGCCTACAACATTCACCTGACGTCGACAAATGAAAACACACATTACGTCGAACAACCCCATCAGCCACTGAAGGATGACTTCCATTTAGCCAGCCTGGCATTCCCGCTCCACACTGATGTCGTCTGCTGACACATGAATCCGCCATTTGATTTCCAGCCTCTCCTCCGAACCTATACCAGCCCGACAGTTCTTTATCACACAAGAGCGTACTGTTGTCATTGTAGGTTTTTGCTCTATTGGACTCATTAAGGAATGTATAGTTGGAACATTCTAAACAGAAAAAGAAATACATACATTGTATGTCTAGTAAAGAAAACGTTTCTCGCCAGCAATTTTGAATGTTTTTTCTTTTTTTTTATTTCCCCCGTAGTTTAAGCTAAGTCTGTTATCAACATCATCGTTACATTTTTCATTTTTCTAATGTAATCTAGGTAACGGTCACTAGTGAAAACGTATGTTGAAGCATAGGAAATATTTAGTGTTTTTCCTGACGTGCGCTGTTTTGTCGTGTTTGACACCGCGCATGACCGCAGTGTTATTATCTTGCAGAAATTGTAATAAAGGATTTCTAATGCGTGACTGTAGGTCAAGAAGGACCATTGGCAGCGATTAAACATACTTTTAAGTCAAATCTGTTTTGAGGTTATTTGTGGGTTTTTTTCAGCACCTTCCTTGGAGAAGCTTACATGACTATTCTGTCCCTGAAAATGAAATCACTGTCGTTACAGCGATCCTTCCGTTTATTTCCTGTGAGGTTCACTTTTAGCAGCGTGAAAGTGATGAAGGATACGGGATATTATTTGAACAGCAAAGAACCTTATACAAATATTAAATACTTGATTCGGCGAAGTGTTCCCTTAACGTTTGCGCCACTACGCAAGCTATCTTTAAAGAGAAATAAATTACAATAACGTCTCAGTTCAGTGATTTCGAAATCATACCGTATAAATTATGTAGATGTTTTTCTTACCAGTATTCCCATGAATTGTGATGCTGAAAACTATCACTAGAAGGCTTGCAATAAATGTAGAATGGATTTTCTTCATACTAAAGAACTTTATGTTCCTTATGCGTGTAACCTTCGAAATCATAAGAAGAAAAATGACAAAACGAATCGTGTCTCATGATTTGAAGGTAGGGCTCCAGCGTGGTTTTCTTTATCAATATTACGCTGAAACGTCATTGCTACTGAGAAAGTAAATTAAACGAAGCAAGTGCATTGTGAAAATAAGGGAGGCCTTAAAATCAATATATATTAAGGTCGCATCGTGTTACAAAAGGAACATAAAAGAAAGCGTGCGAGATTAATGCGGACAAGAAAACATTGTGCTCGCTGAGACGGGCATACTAAATTTTGCCATCAGTGTTCAGCAGGAAGTTGTTTATGAGAAAGTCTAAACATTGTCTCGTACATTATTATGAGATGATAAAAATAACCACACGCCGCTACAACATGCTTAGTTGTAAATTCAAGTAAAGTATGACAGATATAGCAATATTACCAAATAATTCTTGCAAAAGGTGAACTGTTCTGTGGGTAAATAGTACCGCTGCGTTTTTTAATTGGCAATGAATTCGACATGTAAGAAGTGAACGAGGAATCAAAATCGAAGAACTGCTGACAGGGTTCAGTTGGTTTTGGCATCAAAGCGTTACAGGAAGTTGTTTTGAAAACGAAAGCTTCGTCGTCGCTATAAGCGCTAAGGTATTACCACTAAAGAGTTAAAAAATCCCAAAAGCCCCATCGCGAATTCAAATGGAAAAGTGTTTTTAAATAGTTAACGCATGTAAGGCTATTAGACAATGAAAATAAATGATATGCACCCTTTTTAAAAGAATATTGCCCAGGCTTTATCCTTGTTTTTTTTTTTTTTTTCTGTCGATTTTAGGCTGAAATATTCTTGCGAATATTCCGCTTTGATTATAGCGTTAACATTTCCGTTTTAGAATGTATTGGAGTAACAATTACTTAACAATTATTCCATGAGCCCGCGTTGGATACGAGGTGGTAAATAGCCAACGAGGCGCGAAGCGCCGAGTTGGCTATAACGACTCGTATCCAACAAGGGCGAATGGAATAATTGTTTTATTAAATTCTTCTCAAGTTTAAATCGACTGGACATTTCATTTTGATGTAAACGAAGTGATAGTATGAGGAGGCGCGAAAATTTCTGGCGCGGTGTTCACTTCTTGAGTTGAATGAAACATACGAGGAAAGCGAGCCAGAGAGTTTTCTTTCCAAGATTTTCCTCGAACAATCCCCTCTAAAGTCGTCTAAATATCCTGGAAATTGTGACAACAGTTAAGATTTACGAGAAGATCCGAAGCAAAAGCTTTTCTGGAAACTACAAGTCTTGTGCAAGTCGAACGAAGCAAGTGTTTACATTGTACTTCTTTACGGCTCCACGGCTGTCATCAAGACTGCTATATTATTTGAAGCGAAATTCAGCTTAAAGTGGAACAGGTTTGTTGAAGTATAAAAGGACAAAACCAAGATTGAAAGGTAACAAACTTTACGGAAGTGCTGAGCCTAGTTTTATGACGTACACTGAATGAAACTGTGTCAGTTTGCCGTTCTTTCGTAAATTATTTGCTGCTTTTCTATTGACTCGCTCTTGTTGTGTGTTTACAAGTATTATTAATTAAACTTTTCGCATCAATCCTTTTGTTTTGCGTAGTTAATTTTACTATGGCATTTCTGTGGTTGTGGTAGGCACCGCTGATTATTTCTTGTTCGTAAAGTTCGCCAAATTTGCTGTTTTTCAGCTTTTTCCGATGGAACTGTCGCTTCCCGTAGAAAAATTTTAGCTTGGCAATTGTAACGCAATCATTTTCCAAATAAGGTCAAACTAAGGTATACGAGCTGACAACCGGGATTGAGTGAACCAATCAGAATGCTAGAAATGCAATATCCGTGGCTGAAAATTTAATAAAAGTGTATAACTTCTTGCAGAAATGTTATAAGCATAAAACGTACGGCTATTGCTAGTGCGTACGTACGGCTAGTGCTATTTTGTTTTAGCTAGTTTTATCATTTAGAGAAAGGAATAATTTCAACGGTTTATTTGAAAACATATCTTGTATTTATACATTTTCAACATGCAAAATTATGTTCTTTTTAAAATCTCAGCCTCGGGTTAATTTTTAAAATATTCTTAAAATTTCGCAAATTTCAGCCTCGATATTTTTGTAAAATATGTTATTATAGGAAAAAAAGTGTATTGATTGCAAAGTGGAAATATAACAAAATTTCAACTGAACGCTACACGTTGTGCTACACCAAAACGTATTTGCTTACGCAACTAAAAGATTGTACGTAATACGGCATATTTCGAACAAATAGTCATCATCAGAGGTAAACTCTGATATGCCTATCTATGTATATATTCAGTCGGACATTTGTTGTTTAATACTAGACGGGCATATCAGAGTCTACCTCTCTGATGATAAACCAACACTCAAAGATTGTTTTCTTTATTTCTGTTTTGTGGTCACGGGTCAAGAAGGAGGCCCTTTATTTATTAACGTGTATGACGCTGGTTCATTGTTCTTTATGTTAAATAAATACATGTACAGTTTGGATTCTGTGTGCGCTCTGATTGGCTTAAACGCTACGCAACATTTAAGCGATAGACGAATACTGCGGATGTCACAAGAACACGGGCAAAGGCTTGTAAATCACGAGCTAAATGGAGTTATTTAATAGCAGTAGGGCTTTGGTTCATGATGGGGGATCAAAGCCTAACCAGCCGAGTGCTATTATATATCGCAATCGACCTTCGATTCTAAATTAACGTTTTTGGCCACAAAAGTGGAACTTGATGGGTATCTGGTTCTTTTCCCTTTTAAGTTTAGGATCAGATACACTTCAGTTCTTTTTTCAGTATATTTATTCATTTCTACTTCTTTTGAGAGTTACGTTTAATGCATAATCATAATTACCAATTCGAGCAACTGATGGTTTGTTCCGGTTTAGTGCCTTGTAAGATGAAAATGCAAATAATAAGATAGACATTAGATGCCAAACAACCCTGAAATCATTTGTTATGGTTTAACTGTCAACAAACTCATCTTAACGTAGATTAACCTCAAATAAGTTATAAACAAGCCCTAGTGTTATGTTAACAAAACCAAACATACAAGAACGTTAACTTCTTCTAAAGTCTCCTAGCTATACGCGACTTCACTCACATTATTAAACTCAAAGGGATCCTTTAATAAGATCTGTTAATGAGTGAGCCACTTGCCTTTGTTTAAACATGTGTCAAAGATAAAGGCTAGTTCTAAGCCTTATGCTTTGTAAGAAAAATTAGAACAAATGTCGGAAAAACTAAATGTCGCCAGCGTGAATTTAACCAAAGCACTTTGATCTCATGACAACACTGTGTCTGCTCTGTCTAGTCCACGCTCAAGATAGACGTGGCGATTGCCAACATTTGCCTTCAGGCTCTATGGTCTCTGTTTGTCGGAAAGATTTTAAACATTGGATCAGGTATCGAAACAGCATCCTGAATGGAAACCTTTTTAAAAATTGAGAATGCTGATAATTTCGGGAAGTCTCAACATCCTCACTCACAGTCACGCACTCGTATGTTGAATTCTCTCGAGTGTGAGCAGCACTGAAATAGTTTAATCTAAGCATAAACACATATAATATAAACAATAATTAAACACATATGTTCACACTGCATAATTGAAGACCTCCATTGGCCACTTTTAAGTCATGTTACTAACCAAGAGAGGTATCAACTTATTTCTTCTCGTGTGAAAACGAAAACAGACAAACAAACAAACAAACAAAACTAACAACAACAAAAAAAAAAAAAACGAACAAAAAAAACGTCGAATCAGCTGATTACTTATTAGATTCTCTTCTTCAATCGATCGCAATTTATATATTCATATAATCAGAAGTCATTTGGTTGACATATATAGGCAGTTCATCAGTGGGTTCTTCCTTGGGTTGTAACACATAAAGAGCGTCTACTGAAGATTCACTGACGCTTTCTTGGGCTTTTTGTTTAAATTTCACAAGTGATGCATAGGAACTGTCTCCTGGAACCTGTGCAATACACAAAGAATAATTATCAGTCAGTCAGTCAGTCAGTCAGCCAGCCAGCCAGCCAGCCAGCAAGCCAGTAAGCCAGTCAGTCAGCCAGCCAGTAAGCCAGTAAGTCAGTCAGTCAGTCAGTCGTCCGTCAGTCAGTCAGTCAGTCAGTCAGTCAGTCAGTCAGTCAGTCAGTCAGTCAGTCAGTCAGTCAGTTAGTCAGTCAGTCAGTCAGTCAGTCAGTCAGTGAAATAAACAATAATTGAAGTGTAATTAAGTGAAAAATCACACAACATATTTAAAAATGGTCAAAGAGGATTTCAATTTACCAGCAAGAAGACCTAGCCTTTGTTAAGCAAGTGCTTAAAAGTAAGATCGTGCATGGAGCGCGAGTAACCAATCGGAATTGTTAATAAAGCAGGAGGAGGAGGGGCGTTGAAGAGCGAGGCGAAAGAGGCGGGGGAGGTTGAGCAGGATGGGGAGGAAAAGCAGAAGGAGGAGAAACATAAAGAGGAGCAGGAGGAGGGCCGCGTTGGCAAGGAGAACAAAGAGCTCTTTTGTATATTAATCACAGGTTGTCTATTCTTCTGCAGGTATATCTAATATAAGTAAGGTTCACTGAAATTACCATCATTGTACTCACACTCAGCATGGTGTATGCACACTCCTGTCCCGCAGATTCTACTAGCTCTATTTCTTGCCTCTGATTTCCGTGTTCTATATTTTCAGCTTCTGCCTCAGATAAAACTGGTCTAAGCTCTCTTGCTACATTTGCTGGGCTCAAAGCTGAACTGTGTTGATCTTTAAATTGACTCCTGCTGGCAATGTGATATACAAGAACAGTTTTGCAGAAAATGAAAAATTGACGATTGTCAGAAGTGCTTAATTGTTCAATGATGTTTTTTTATAAATTGTATAATTTTTTTCGTTTGCACGTCGCGTTTATATTTCGGTTGCATTAGGTAATTTAGGTCTGGTTTTGAGTTCTGCAAATTCGCATGTTAGTCCAGTCCAGTTGGGTTGAAGTTTTATGTTTGGTGACAAATATGAAAAACCGTAATTGGGAACCATGTCCTAGCTGATAGTATGCCGTAGAAAAGTTGAAAAGCAATGATTTCGAATCAAGTCCGTACTCAAACTGTTGACAAGTTCGCGTTTACTGGGTTTGAATTGATTTCATATAGCGATCGCCGGTAAAAATAGTGTTTTCGTGGTGCTTAATCTGTCCGACATTGTTTTTCCTATCCTTTGTAATGTGCTGTATTAGGCAACACGGCTTTAAAGTCGACTATTTTTAATTATTTAATATTAAGAATGAAATTTACTGCAACATGTTAATACTGGAAAGCCGTTATATATTTGGCACGGTATTATTCTTGGCATTCTTGGGATGAGGATTATCTTCGAGTCAAAAATGCTTCCTGTGCGCATGATATTCAGTGCTCAAGCAAAATAACCCTAAAATTAATGTTAACAAAATGTTTTTTTTTTAAATTAACGGATTATCTCCCATGAAAAAAGCTAAATATTTCACAAGATCCTGCAATATTTTAGACGATTGCCGAATGTCACCAGAATATTCAAACGCTATCGCGACATTTCCGAATAATAACCAAAAATATTTTGTGACATCTTAATTTGCGTCACAGCCCCAATTAATTATCCACATAAATATTGTATGTGTTTGCTAGAAAGTAATGACATATCGTGTTTTGTCTAATTTGGGATAAAATAGCACTTGTACTTTTTTATAGAGTACTTTTAATTATATCAGCTCCACCCACCAGTACAATTTTGTTGCTTTTTTAGACTGAATTCACTAGTGCATTGTCACTTCAAATTACACTTGAAATAATGTAATTACGTCACGAGCAAGTTACCTTTTGTTCCACGCTAGCGTGGATAAGATGAAGAAAGTAATTATACATACTAGTTATGCAACCCTTTCGAGTGGTATGCTATGGAATATCAGACGATTTACTTGTATTTTCTCGGTATACACACGAAAATACAAGTGACAAGTGGGATATTTCATAGTATACCACGAGAAAGTGTTGCGTAACTATTTTATACCATGCCACAGAAAATACGCTTACTACATTTCGTCGAGAATACAATCGCAGCGCACGATGGGAAGGTTGGGTTGAATACCGTCGAATATACAACGGCTTTCCTGTATTCTGATTGGCTGTATTTTCTATGGCATGTTATAAAATAGTGTAGTGTACTAAAACGAACTTCTTTGCTAATACTGGTTATTTGAACCCATGTTTATCAACAAACTGGTGGGAGGATGCTTGTGATTTAGAAACTTACCTACAGAAGATTCGCTCATCATTATTTTTATTGCAATGAATTACAAGCACTGATGAACATTAACATACCATTTATCAGCAGGATTTCTTGCATCTAGTTCATAGAGAAAGAAAAGTTAGCATAATGCTGTGTAGTAATCTTAACAGTAGTTAAATTAAACACACAATTTTGTAAAATACAATGTGCGAGGAGGGTGAGACCAACCATTTTGAGTTTTCGCCTACTGCCCTTAAAAATGGTTTTAAAATGATTACACCTTTATTACTTTAAAGTATACCCGTTGTTCCCGCATCAAGATAAAGGTGTAACTTTAACATTTTAGCGTAAGAAATACTAAATATGGCCTTTGTTTCTTACAACTTGAACGAAACACCCTAAACAATTAAAGCCAGATTAAATGTTTAAAAGAAAGGCAGAAAATCGCGTCTCCTTTATGCCTTTTTATTTGTTTTGTTTTTTTTATCTTAAGCGCCTTAATTAACTTCAATATTTAATTACTTATTTAATATTATTGTTCTGATCGATAACTGATTGAGGTAAAAGGTTAAATTGGAGAGCAACAAGACATATGAAAGACATTTGGCGTTAAAAGAAAACCCTATTGTTGGCAGAAGCTTTTTAAGAATGGCTTTTGAAAAATATGTTACACAATTGCAACAAAGACAATTACCTTTTCCATGGCCACGTCGTTTCTTTAGTAATAAAACTACAACAACTGAAAGGAAAAGCGACACAACAAACAGCACTGCTGCTAGAGATACGACTATTATCACTATTGTGAAGGAAGTATAATTGTGACAGTCACACTTCTGTCCAATAGCTCCTGGGACTGAGGCGGTTGTCGTGGAGTCTGAAAACACAGAAAAGAATATCTGTAAACTAACCAATTTGAGAGCGAAATGCATACATGCTAGCGAATATTAGGGATGAAGTAATCTAATTAAAATGACATCGAGCGACTAATAAGTCTGTAAACGGGCTTCCTGCCGGAGTTTAGGCTGGTCTAAGGAGGAAGATCTCTCAGGGAAGCTGAACTGCAAGAACGTTGCGCCCTCCTTCCTGATCGGTTGAGCGATTTTCTTTTAGCCCATACCCTACCAGAGAGCCCGCACTTAGGTTACCGAGTAATAATAAAACCCTATAGGAAGTCATCAAAAGATCCATGCGTAACTTTTTAACAACTTATTCTAATTCACGTTTATGCTAGTCATTTTCTTTTTTTCCCTTTATTCTCAATTCGTTTTAATTTCTTGCTTTTAGGTAACTACTCTAACCTCTTAAATATATAAACGTTTGTTTTGTGCTAGGCTCTTTAGATGGCACTATGTTGACTGCCCTTGTAAAGTTGGGGCTCAGTTTTATCAATAAATGTTAAAAATTATAGAGAGGTAACGCACAGTAACAGTTCATTTGGCAACCTATAGATCGAAACGTCGGATTTGAAAAACAGTTTTAATCTCGGAAAATTCCGAAAAATCAGTACAGCTTTTAATTTTTAACGAAATGAGAGGTGAAAGTAAACTCGGAAAATGAATAATGAGACAAGAATCGAAAACCATAAACTCAGACAAATAAACATTTGAGAAGAAAAATAAGCGATAGGAAAAGAGAACGACGTTTCGATGACGCCATGTCATCATTATCAAGTTAAAATTATAATACGGAGTCCATGCTATATAGTGATCTAGGGTGTGATAATATATTAGCATATTAAGATTTTAAATAAACAGTTTAGCACGCACAGAATCTGATTGCGTTTCTAATAAAGAGCATTTCGTAAATTAAACAGTCCAACTTCGTGCGGCATTTCTTTAAAACAGAAACCTGGTCTTGTACATTGTAGACTTGCAGCTGGTGGTCTTCTTCTTAAGTGTCGGCCAATCGCAGAATATTTAGCATGAACTCCGTATTATAATGGTAGCTTGATAATGATGACATGGCGTCATCGAAAGGTCGTTCTATTTTCCTATCGCTTATTTTTCTTCTCAAATGTTTCACAAATAAACATTTGCCAGAATAAGTCATACCGTGTATGTTCTGGTTACTTCTTCAAATCGTTAGGAGGACAAAAGGCCGTGAGTTCCAATCCTGGTGAGGATTTTTTTTAACGCAAGTGTTTAAATTGTTTCGCTATGAACATATTATTAATGAGCATTTAACAAAACATTTACCAATAACCAATTCACATATTGTTATTAAAATCGTTCGAAACTTCGTATTGGAATACGAAGTTGCCTCTGTAAGTCTTCTACCCTTGCGTTTAGCGCAAATTCCTCGCGCTTGGCAGAAGAGTACCATAAGGAGAGCATAGGGGTTTCAGAATCAAATATTTAGCCTTTGTGGACTTCTTTTAAAGTTAACGAAGATACGTTTTACACTGTGGACAAGGATGATTAATTAAGTCCATTTGATATTAACGTCAAAACCTTAAATCCAACGTTTTTGAATTTGCTTTGGGTAGATTGTCAAATTATTGGCAAATGACTCATCGTTTAAAAAAAATTGGTCACATGATTAATTAATTGAAATGTTTAAAGGGAATCGAAAGAGTGGACAAGTGGAATAAAGGGCCTTGGTGCATTTCATTTTCCGAAAGACCGAAAGGCGCCCTAGAACCAGGCAATGCAAACAAGAAGGTGTTGTATACAAAATTCCATGTGAATGCGGCAAAGTATATGTAGGGGAAACAGGGAGAGCGATGCAAGACAGGATAAAAGAACACGACAGAGACATAAGGCTTGCTCATACACAAAACTCCGCAGTTTCGGAGCACGCAAACGAAACGGGGCATATTCCTTTATGGAATCAAGTCAAGTTTATCGATCGTGACCCTCACCGATACACACGCAGGGTCAAAGAGGCTAGGGAACACCATCTGTTAGTCGGAATAATAATGAGGATCGAAATGCACCAATCACAGCGAAACAACGGGCATAAATAGCGACGCGTAAACAATCGACCTCATCGCCTGATGAAGACTAGCAGTATTGCAGTCGAAACGTCGCGATCAACATCTCAAAGCAATTCTATCGTGAGACAAACGAATAAACGTTCATTATCTATCTTACACCACGATGAACACTATTCACATCTTTAAGTAGTAGATAAAATATGAGCGGGAGATCTGTATGGGCGTTTACAATGGCGAGCCGCTAGGCGAGCCATTGTAAACGGCCATACAGATCGGACGCGAATATTTTATTCTACTTGTGAAATGAAAACAATAAATTGAATGTAAAGTATTGTTATGCGAATCAGTAGATATCTGTATCAAAAGTTAATGAATACTAATTAGCTGAGCAGGAGTTTGTATCAAAAGTTAATTCTTTTGTCTGATTTGTATTGGAGTTTACAGTTGTGTACATGTGATCTGAATACTGTGCTGGGATTGGTTTGCACCCTCATGAATTATTAATGAATTTTAAAAATGGAAAATACATAATTGTGTTGAAAAATGACGATTTTAGCCCAGACCTGCTTGTAATATTTAAGTTGCCATGGCGAAGTCAAGAAATTTTGGCTAGGGATAAATAAAGAGCTACGAACGTCTTTTCAAAATTACGAAACAAAACCTGAAGAGGATGGCATCCATCCCCTCATGTACGTGCAAAGGGTTTAATATCTTGAGGGCGTAACTGGGGGAGGGTGGTGGTCCATGGATGTACATGCTCACCCGCCTCCCAACTGAACAACCTTGTGAACGGAAATCATTCAATTAATAGCATTCAATTCTGCTTCTAATTATGATCACTCTCTCCTCCGCAGAGGCCTCTTTCGTGTTCTGTGCGGGCTTGGAAATGGGAAGAGGTGAAAAGTAAGCGAGCGGAGCCTGGAGAGAATCGAAACGAAAGCGCGCGGGGAAATTTTCATTTTTCGTGCTTTTCGCCTTCCAACCCCCTTGTTTTTTTTTTACTGCCCCCACTAAAAGAGCCTCTGCGGAGAAAATATTTATGATCATGACATTACACGGGAGCTTAGAACTGCGACGACTGACGCATGCACTACCTGTTATCTATTTTGTAATATCCCATTTCTAAGGTCGTGGAAGAGAAGATTGGAGTAAATCCCCTTCTTTAATAGTTGCACTGCGTCTGGGATATAATTTGATGGCAATCTGTTTATTCTAAGAATAAACAAGCTGGGCACAAAAAGGGACACGGATTGCATTTTTCCCCTTTTCTCCTACATGCCGAGTAAAAAAACGCTGTCTCAAAAGTATTTTTTGGAATAAAATACCCAACCCTCAACTTAATAGTTGTCAATAATAACGACCTTTAGGGTTAAATTTTGTATACTGTACGGCCTTGAAATTGAGCAACAGGACATCCAAAACAACATATACAAGACTGCATGACTCACCCGATACAGATGGCACTCCATTGCCACAGTAACGTGCATTGCAAACAGGTGGCTTCTTCAGTTTGTAAACGTAAAACTTTCCGCAGTTGCGGACATCGATCTGTGTACTCCGCCTACAGCAATCATCTGACCATTGAAAACATACTTTACGTCGAACAACCCCATCAGCCACTGAAGGATGACTTCCTTGTAGCCAGCCTGGCATTCCCGCTCCACAATGTCACCCGCTGACACAAGAATCCTCCATTTGATTTCCAGCTCCGCCTCCGAACCTATACCAGCCCGACAGTTCTTTATCGCACAAGATGGTATTACTATCTTTGTAGGTTTTTGCTCTATTTGACTCATTAAGGAATGAATAGGTGGAACATTCTAAAAAAAAAGAGAAATTATATATGGCTAAAAGAGAAAAAGTTTCCCACTAGACATTTCTAATGTTTTTGCATTTTTTATTTCCCGTATTTTTTTTAGCTAAGTCTGTTATCAACATTATTGTTACTTTTTTCAGATTGGGTACCAGTCTAATATTTTTTCATTTAAATTTAATTGTAATATAGGTAAGTGTCACTTCTTAAAGTGTATGTTGAAGCATAGAAAAGGTTAAGCGTTTTCTCCGGCATGCGTCGTCTTGTCATGTTTGACACCGCAGTGTAAGTTTTCATCTTGCTGAAATTATGACAATTGGCAGCATAAACAGTTCCTAGGCACATTTTGGGTTTTGTTTCAGAACCTTCCTTCTAGACGTTTACACGGCTATTCTGTCCGAAATGAAATCCCTGTTGTCACAGAGAGCCTTCCGTTTATTTACTGTAAGGTCCACTTTAAGCAACGTGAAAGTGATTAAGGATACGGAATGTTATTTGAACAGCAAAGGATCTAATACATATATTAAATACTTGATTCGGCGAAGTGTTCCATCGATCCCTTAACGTTTGCGCCACTGCGCTAGCTACCTTTTGACGAGAGATAGATTACAATAACGTGTCAGTTCAGTGATTTCGAAAACTTATCGTATAAATTATGTAAAGTAAATATTTCCCTTACCAGTATTCCCATGAATTGTGATGCTGAAACCTATCACCAGAAGGCTTGAAATTAAGGTAGAATGGATTTTCTTCATACCGAAAACTTAGATGTTGTCTACGCGGGTAAGTTTCGGAGTCATAAGAAGAAAAATGGCAAAACGAGTCGTGTCGCACATAATTTGAAGGAAGGGCTCCAGCGTGGTTTTCTGTTTCAGTATTACGCTGAAACATCATTGCTTCTGAGAAAGTAAATTAAATGAGAGAAATGTTTTGTTGTGATAATATGAGTGGCCTTATAATTATGTATAATCGTGTAAGAAAAGGAACTTAAAAGAAATCGTGCAAGATTACTAAGGACAAGAAAACATTATGCACGCTGAAACGGGCATACCGAATTTTGCCATCAGTGCTGCAGGAAGTGTTTGCTTTAAGGAAGTCGAAACTATTCAATAAAAATAACGCCACACCACTCCAACATGCTTAATTAGTTGTAAATTCAAGTAACAGATGACAGATATTCCGTTTTCATCACTGAAGAAGATTCCTACAAACATTGAACTGTTTTTAGGGTGGGACAGCTACGTCACCAGGTTAGAACGAGGAAGTAACTCCCAGAGAAGGGTGTACTGGGTTGTTTTAATTTCGTCAAAGCGTTACAGGAAGTTGTTTTAATAATGAAAGCTTCGACCGCTGTATCCTCTACGGAATTACAACAAAAGAGTACCGTAAATGATGAAATAAATGCCCAGGGCGTCTATTAAATTTTCGAGATCCTAGGGGAGGCGTTAAATAGATATGAGGCGTTTATTCACGAGAGAGGCGTGCATTTTGCTTTAACTGTAACAACGTCAAAAAAAAAATATGATGGGTAGTTTTCTAGTAGAGTAAAATACATAACAGAGTTGGTTAGTAGGAGACTATTCTAATCTTCGCTAATGCAAAACCTAGAGATATTGTTCATAGTTCGATATCTACGTTTTTATGGTCATCAGGGTCAACCATTGTTGGCCTCTTCGATGTCCAAGTCAAGCAAAAAAACTACTTTATTGCGTAATTTTACTCCATGGAGCATTTCCTTGGTTTTTGAGATGATTCGGGGAGACAAAGGGCGTTTATTAGAGAGGAGCGTCTAATACAAACTTTGCACTTCAGGGAAGGCGTTTATTAGATACGAGGCGTCTAGTTGAGAGTGGGAGTTTATTAGATCATTTACAATAAATGTTTAAAAGTTAAAAACGCGTGCAAGTGCTATTTAGATGCACAAATTTCAACTCACACCGCGTTGATTTGCTAGTGTTTTCTTTATTTCTGTTCTGTGGTTACGGGTCACAAAGAAGTTCCCCCATTTAGTAATGTTTATCACGCCGGTTCATTGCACTTTATCACACAATTTGGATTCTGGGCGCGCGCTAATTGGCTAAAAAGCTAAACGCACAAACAGGATAGAAACATTCTTTGTTACGCAAAAGATTTTACGAAGAAAAGTTCACGAGGAAACGTCAATTTCCAAGACATAACGGAACTATTTCTACACGAGTTGGGGGGAAGAAGGGTGGGTTTGTGGGTGAGGCACAAGGTGAGCGGGATAAGCGAATTCAAAATAGCGGGGTCCTGTTGTACTTCTAAAACAGGGGTTTCGTGGTATTTCCATTCTTGAAAACTACCTTGGTTATGGTTGGTTATCTCGGTCATGTCGACCCGTCCGCTTTCTCGTGGCGTAATTTGAATTTCAATTTGTCCCCCGTTATCTCCAACTGTGATTACTAAGGAATGAATTAACAAACCATGTCGTTGAATTTATTTTAAATGTTTTATTTCGAACGAAAGAACTTAATTTACAGGTAATACTGCCATGCTGTACGTGAACTTCGTTATTTGTTACATTTGTATTTGATTTTTCTACAATAAAAAACTACAGAGCATTTGCCTGTTGAAGTGTTATTTGTATTATTCGATTTGATTTAAATCAAAAACAAAGCTATAGTTTTAATACCAGTGAAACACTAATAATGTCCATCGAATTTCAGATCCATAGCTGTAATATTCGAGCAGGACAAACTATTTATATTACTGTTATTTTATTTTTTAATTGTAATAATGTAATATATTTATTGTGTAATGATTTCAGCATTTTTTTCCAGTTGTGGATTAAAGGGAAACTGCGACGTCCTAACCTAATGCGGGTAATAAACCGTTGCCACAGAAACGTGCACAACGTTTTAAAGGCTTAAGTTTGTAAACATAAAACTCTCCGCAGTTGCGAACAGTGATGAATGTTGACCAAGCGCAGCATCGGCCCCAGTGAAAACATACTTTGCGTTCAACAGCCCCATCAGCTACTGAAGGATGAGGTCCGTTAAGCCAGCCTGTTTCATAAGTGCTACAACGACGCATGCTGACGCAGGAGTCCGCCATTTGATTTCCAGCCTCTCCTCCAAATCTATACCAACCTGACAATGTTCTGTCGCATCTGATTAGATTGAATTTGCCGTAGGTTTTCGCTCTGTTTGACGCATTAAGGAATCTGTAGTTGGAGCACTCTACAAGAGATTTTATAATGAACTAAATAAATAAATAGTTAAACTCATTCTTTCACTTTCTTTTTCTGTAACATGCATTTGACTAAAGATTGAATTGTGACGTGGCTAAAAGAAAAAATATATATATATATTAATACCTGGAGCAGGTGGTGGTTACGACAGGTGGTACTCCAATACAACAAGAAATCTGCATGTCTCACCTGATACAGATGGTAGTCCGTTGCCACAGTAACGTGAGTTGCAAACAGGTGGCGGCTTCAGTTTGTAAGCGTAAAACCGTCCGCAGTTGCGGACATCGATCACAGTACTCAGTCGACAGCAATAATCTGACCACTGAAAACATACTCTGCGGCGAACAACCCCATCAGCCACTGAAGGGTGACCTCCTTGTAGCCAGCCTGGCAGCCCCGCTCCACAGTGTCGCCTCTTGACACATGAATCCGCCATTTGATTTCCAGCCTCTCCTCCAAACCTATACCAGCCCGACAATTCTCTATCACACAAGAGGGTATTGCTGTCATAGTAGGTATTTGCTCTGTTTGACTCATTAAGGAATGTATAACTGGAACATTCTACGAAAGATGTCATAATAATCGATCATTTAGAAGTAAATGGTATTTCGGGAGGGTTTAAGAATATTTTAACCGATTGTTATTAAATTTTCCTTATATTTGAAGTTATTTAACTCAAATTAGCGCAAACAGCAATTCCATGTAGTTGTTTTCTCTCTGAATAACGTGTCACACAAGTCTTATGATTGGTTATTCACGTTGCCCTTAACAACCATTTGTTATCTGCTGCGCACACTCGGTTTCACGGCACCGCTATGCCGCATTTTTGAGTCGTATAACAAAGGAAGTTTCTCCCCCCCCCCCCCCCTTCTTGAAGCTAAACCACAAAGGAGTTAGCAAACAGTGAATGTTCATTTGATAAACTTGTCACACGGATTTAATTCCCATTTGATTAAGAAAAGATTACCTGTTGAGTAAACTTCTGTCCTAAGTACTGTAGCTAATGATGAATTCATAATCGTAGTGACGGTCAAGGTTTGTTTTGTGGTAGGTACTTTCCGTGATGAAACTTTGTTGACGTCCTTTGTTTGCAATGTTACCGGCTTAGCTGTTGGTGCTAAAATAAGAAGGGAGAAAAAACACAAAGTAATTCATTTATTGCCGTCCATTACAAATATAACCATTGAAGTGTAATTATTGAAATAATAAATAAATACAAGAAAAAGCATTCTTTTGCTGCTAACGGGGTGGATAGTGTAATATTCTGCCCTGGGTATTGTTATTCATGACATGTAGATAAGGTATGGGAAATCGCCCTGGCCTGGGACAAGCCCAGAGCAGGCTTAGTAGATCACCAGGTATTGATGGCGGAGACTTCAAATCCGTCTTGCTCGTAGGGAGGGTGGGCGGGTGCCAAAAGCTCGCTGCCGCGGACTAGAGTAGAGTGTGTAACGGGAATTACGTGTTTGCCTTTAATATAAATATTTGCATATCATTAATTCATCCCCAGGACATTTATTACTAATTCAAATTCACTTTGAAGAGAATTTAGATGATGTAGGAGTGGTCACAAAAATAAACGGCCTCTGGTATATGTATTATTATTTTTAAATGGGTACGTGCAATAAAAAAAAAACTGTCATCCTCACCTGATACATGCACTAAACCGTTGCCACAGAAACGGCCGCAACGTTTTAACGGCTTAAGTTTATAAACGTAAAACTCCCCACAGTTGCGAACAGTGATGAATGTTGACCAAGCACAGCATTGGTGCACATGAAAACACACTTTGCGTTCAACAGCCCCATCAGCTACTGAAGGATGGGATCCGTTAAGCCACCCTGGTTCATATGTATTACATCGAAGCATGCTGACGCAGGTCTCAGCCATTTGAATTCCAGCCTCTCCTCCAAATCTATACCAACTCGACAATGTTTTGTCGCATTTGATTTGATTGAGTTTGTGGTAGGTTTTCGCTCTGTTTGACTCATTAAGGAATCTGTATTTGGAACACTCTACAAGAGATTTCACAATGAAATAAATAAATGAAACCTCGTACTTTTTCTTACTTTTTCATTATATAATAATCAGGCAATAATAATCTCAATTAAGATGTGCATTAGACTGCATATCCGGGAATATATTAATTTGACGTTCCTACCTGAAGTAGTTGGCAGTCCGTTGCCACAGTAGCGTAAGTTACGAGCAGGTGGCGGCTTGAGTTTGTAAACGTAGAACTCTCCGCAGTTACGTACATCAATGTAAGTCGATCGTCCACAACAGTTCTCCCGCCAGTGAAAACACACTTTTCGTTTAACAATCCCATCAGCTACTGAAGGATGAGTTCCGCTGAGCCAGCCAGGCTCATTCGTTCCACAGTGTTGCGGGTTAACACAAGACGCAGCAATTTTATTTCCAGCCTGACCACCGAATCTATACCAGCCCGACAGTGTGGTATCAGATTGTAATGAACCTGTTGTTTGGTATGTCCTTGCTCTGTTCGCCCCGCCAAGGAATTTGTAGTTGGAACATTCTGAGAAAAAAACAAATCAGACAGCCAAATATTACATCCCGATGACGTGGTATGTATGACGTTTTGTTATCCAATGTGGGAGAGGAGCTCAATGGATGCTCGTGACACTCTCACCCCTCCCCACTTACACCCTTGTCTACGTAAATGATTATATAACTAATATAAATTAACTGTCCCTCTGATCAAGACATTCATTACACTTCAGAAATGCTGAACCTTTAGATATCAAGAATGAAAAATTCGAAATTAAATATGCCAACATCGGGCGAACCTCACACCAACAATGGGAGCAGGACAGTGATCATACTTGCTAACTTATAAGATGAACTAAATCTAACCGTCAGGCCCCAGTTGTTCAAAAGGTGGAGAAGATTATCCATCGGATAAATATCACTATCTAGTGGATAGTGATTTGTCCGATGGATAGCGTTTTCTAGCTGCTGGACTACTGGGCCAGCTTAACACCATTAAATACCAATATAGTTTAGGGTAGAATTAGTCATTCTTCTTTGAAATTGTGCATCACGACTCCAAAAAAATACTGAGAAAGCTTTCTCACCTGATACAGATGGTAGTCCGTTGCCACAGTAACGTGAGTTGCAAACAGGTGGCGGCTTCAGTTTGTAAACGTAAAAACTTCCACAGTTGCGGACAAGGATCACAATACTCCTACTACAGCAATAATTATACCATCGAAAACACACTCTGCGGCTAACAACCCCATCAGCCACTGAAGGATGGCTTCCTTGTAGCCAGCCTGGCAGCCCCGCTCCACAATGTCGCATGCTGACACATGAGTCCGCCATTTGATTTCCAGCCTCCCCTCCGAACCTATACCAGCCCGACAGTTCGTCATCGCACAAGCGGGTATTGCTGTCGTAGTAGGTTTTTGCTCTATTTGACTCATTAAGGAATGTATAGCTGGAACATTCTAAAAAAAACGGAAAATTATGTATGGCTTGTAAAGAAATAGTTTCTTACTAGCCATTTATAATGGTTTTGCTTTTTTCCCCTCATATTTAAAGCTGTCTGTTATTAACATCATAGTTACATTTTTCAGATTAGGTACCAGTCTTTTATTTCGCATTTAAATTTAATTGCAATCTAGAAATGTATGTTGAAGTGTAGGAAACGTTAACTTTTTATCCGACATGCGTTGTCTTGTCATGTTTGACACTTTAGTGTTATTATCGTGCTGAAATTGTAATGTAATGTAAAAACTTTATTTTATACACGGGAAACCATCAGTTACAATTAGCTCAAGTATTAAAGAAACTAAACCTAAAACCGATTTACATGATTGCCGTGTGGGAATCCGATACGTCAGCTACCTTCTTGATAATTTTCTTAAAATTATTAACTGATGCGGCATTTTTCAGACATTTGGGCATGTTATTCCAGAGCATAGCGCTGCTGTAAGAAAAGCTTAGTTTTAAATAGTTGGTATATATCAGCTTTCCCTCAGAGTCTCTCAAGTTATAAACAGAGTGACGCTGAGAGAAAAGGTTTTGTAGGTAATCTGGGGCAAGTCCATTCATGGTTTTGTACATTATAAGGCTTTCTCTTGCTTTCTTCGAAAAAATAGCCTCTCCCAGTCGAGTATGGATATGAGGTGGTTTGAAACTCGTATCAAAAGGTGATTTTGTTATAACTCTGGCTGCACGGTTCTGTAATTTTTGGAGCTTGTCACTCAAGTAACCACTCAAACATTCCCGAACGGGGCTGCATAATTAAAGCGTTATAAATTTGAATTGCATTTCCTTTCGATATAAAGGGGCGCACTCGTTTAAGGGCGCCTATAGCCGTGGAAACTTTTTTGCAAATCTCTTCAACGTGTTTACACCAAGAGAGATGAGCATCAATGGCAAGACCCAAATATTTGGTATGATCAACTCTCTCGATAATTTGGTCATCAATTTTGATTTCTACTGCGTCACAGAATTGAACAGATAGTCTTGTGATAGAGGTTTTCTAATGGGTGACTCTAGGACAAGGACAACTGGCAGCATAAACATGCTTTTAAGCCAAATCTGTTCTGAGGTATATTTTGGGCTGTTACAGCACCTTTCTTCTAGAAGCTTACACGGTTATTCTGTCTAATATGAAATCACTTTCAGGACATAAAGGACGAAGGATAATCCGAATAAATTCATTGCGTCCAACAATTCAGACAACAAATGAGGATCTTGATAAATAGAATGTTATATTTCGGTATAAGCTATACCATCATCAGACTAATAAAATTAACAGCTTGTATGTTAATTTTATTAGTCTGATGATGGTATAGCTTATACCGAAATATAACATTCTATTTATCAAGATCCTCATTTGTTGTCTGAATTGTTGGACACAATGAATTTATTCGGGTTATCCTTCGTCCTTTATGTCATGAAATCACTGTCGTCACAGAGAGCCTTCCGCTTATTCCCTGTGAGGTCCACTTTAAGTAACGTGAAAGTGATGACGGATACGGAATATGATTTGAACAACAGATAACCTTAAACATGAATTTTTAAAAAAGCTTGATTCGGCGAAGTGTTCTCTTAACGTTTGGGCCACTGCGCTAGCTATCTTTTGACGAGACATAAATTACAAGTAACCAGTCATTTCGGTGATGTCGAAAAATTATGTAAATATTTCCCTTACCAGTATCCCCGTGAATTGTGATGCTGAAAGCTATCACCAAAAGGCTTGCAATTAAGGTAGAATGGATTTTCTTCATACCAAAAACTTTGATGTTCCCTACGCGTGTAAGTTTCGGAGTCATGAGAAGGAAAATGACAAAACGAATCGTGTCACACGTGATTTGAAGGTAGGGCTCCAGCGTGGTTTTCTTTTTCAGTATTATGCTGAAACGTCATTGCTACTGAGAAAGTAAATTAAACGAGAGAAATTTTTTGTTGTGATAATACGGGTGGCGTTATAATTATGTACATGTATAATCGTGCAAGAAAAGGAACTTAAAAGAAAGCGTGCAAGATAAATACGGCAAAAACAAAACATTGTGCACGCTGCGACGGGCATACCGAATTTTGCCATCAGTGTTTCAGGAAGTGTTTGCTTCGAGGAAGTCTAAACTATTCAATAAAAATAACGCCACACCACTCCAACATGCTTAGTTGTAAATTCAAGTAATATATGTCAGATATTCCGTTTTCATCACTAAAGAAGAATCTTCGAACATTGAACTGTTTTTAGGGTGGTACAGCTACCCAAGGTTAGAACGAGGAAGTAACTCCAAGAGAACTGCTTACAAGGTTGTTGTTTTTCTTCGTCAAAGCGTTACAGGAAGTTGTTTTAATAATCAAAACTTCGACCGCCATAACCTCTACGGAATTATGAAAAAAGAGTAAAGCGTCGGACTAAATCCCAAAACCCTGATCGCGAAATCAAACGAAAAAAAATAATTGTTAAAAAGTTAAACGCGTGCAAGTGCTATTTAGACACACAAATTTCAACTTAAAATGCAACGCCGCGTTGATTTGCTAACACAAAAAAATAGTGTTTCCTTTATTAATGTTCTGTGGTCACGGGTCACAAAGAAGTCCCCTCATTTAGTAACGTTTTTCACGCCCTGTCATTGCTTTCTATAACACAGTTTGGATCTTGTGCGTGTTCTTTGTTACGCAAAAGATTTTACGAAGAAAAGTTCATGAGGAAAAGTGGATAACGGAAACATAACGGGACTATTTCTACACGAGTTAGGGGAAGTAGGGTGAGGGGAGGAGGGTGGGGCACAAGGTGAGCGGGATAAGCGAATTAAAAATAGCGGGGTTCTGTTGTACTTCCAAGACAAGGGTTTCATAATATTTTCCATTTCTGTAAGCTACCTTTGTTATGGTTGGTTATCTCGGTCATGTCGACCTTTCTGCCTTCTCGTGGCGTAATTTGAATTTGTCCCCCTTTATCTCCAACAGTGACAACCAAGGAATGAATTAATAAGTCATGTCGTTCAATTCATTTTGGATATTTAATTTCGAAAAAAAAAAATTAATTTACAGTTAACACCGCCATGCTGTATGTGACTTCGTTATTTGTGTTAAAAGCGGGGTTAAGGGGGACTAGCGGCTTCCACTTTTAAACAGCAATGACTGACAACTTCTGTCTTGATCAACCTTCTTAATAAACACTGCACTCAGGCGAAGAACCTTCTCTGACAATACAGTTCTGAATTCTCTCTCGTGTTTAAAGCAACTCGCGCTCTTTTAAAGTGGCCAGATTTCTAGCTGTCAATACTCTGTCAAAACGTCAAATTTGGTGTATCTAGGCTTACGTAATGACCTGCGCAGTTAGTTTTCGTTGCAGTACGCTTGCGCGCTTAAGGTAAACCTTCGAGCTAATTGCGGTGTCGAAAACGCTTTTCTTTTCAAAATTTTCCTTACGAACCGAACGTGAACTGGCCAAAATAAAACAGCGCGAGCAATAAAAAATTTATAAACATTGTTTTTCTACAACAAAAACAGTTACAAGTAATACAGTTGTACAGTTAGAGCTGAAAATAGGTTTCCTTGTTTACAAAGTTCAAACAACAACTTTTCCACTAAACTCGAAGAAGAAGGGGCGTATTATTCGGTAACTACAGTCCGACCCCTTTCCATAAATGAATACTAAGTTGTTTACAAGTTAAGAGCAGTTGTGTAAAAGAATACTTGTGTACATGGTTGTTCAAACAAAGGTGTACAAAAATTAATAAAAATTGTAACAATAGCTAAAAAGGTTATTGACACTTACAGAACGTGAAAAAATAAGGTCAAGGCTTCTGGCTAGAAAAATATCACCAAAAACAAGTGTATAAAACAACTTAAGGTCAGAAAACAAGTTATTCCAGGAAAGAATCCGTGGTTGACCAATCTAAGGTCAAAAAGGTCAAGATCTATTTAATCACAAAGAAGAAAACAAGCATGTCCCTTGTTCTTAAAACAATGGTTGATAGTGTAGGTTGCCTAGGAACGAATAAATATTATGAATTTACCTTGTCGTTCAATAGTCAAACAACACTGTTTTCTGGCAAGTATCTTACAAGAAACCTTGACTCTCGTTACAAAAAACGCACACTAGATATGAAAGATTACTTCAACCAAAATTACACTCAATTTCAAACATTCCCAAAAATATATAATTGATACCGTAGTCAAAAATGAAATAAGTGTTTGATGATAAAAATAACTCCACAAAAGGTGTCAAAAGAAATGAATTTATTACGCGAAAATTTAAAATTTGTAATGCAAAACAACCGTTCAAAAACCTCGACTTTTTATGGTTTGACATTTGTTGCAGTTGCATTTGATTTTTCTACAGTGAAAGTCTACAGAGCATTTGCCTATTCAAGTGTTATTTGTATGATTCGATTCGATTTGATCCAAAAACAAAATTATTGTTTTAATACCAGTCAAACACTATATAATAATGTCCATCGAATTTGAGACCCATAGCTGTAATATTCGAGCAGGACAAACTGTTTATTTTGCTGGTTATTTGGTTATTTAATTTCTTGTTAAATTATTTCATTTTATCAAATTTATATAATATAGTTTTGTGCAATTATTTCAGCATTTATTTTTTGTCAGTTGTGGACTAAAAGGAAACTGCGACGTCCTAACCTAATGCGGGCAATAAACCGTTGCCACAGAAACGTGCACAACGTTTTAAAGGCTTAAGTTTGTAAACATAAAACTCTCCACAATTGCGAACAGTGATGAATGTTGACCAAGCGCAGCATCGGCCCCAGTGAAAACACACTTGTCGTTTAACAGCCCCATCAGCTACTGAAGGACGAGGTCCGTTTAGCCAACCGGTTTCATATGTACTACAATGATGCGTGCTGACGCAGGAGTCCGCCATTTGATTGCCAGCCTCTCCTCCAAATCTATACCAACCTGACAATGTTCTGTCGCATCTGAATGAATTGACTTTGTCAAAGGTTTCCGCTCTGTTTGACTCACTAAGGAATCCGTAGTTAGAACACTCTACAAGAGATGTAATAATGGAATAAAAGAAAAATAATTAAACTCATATTTTTACTTACTTTTTTTGTAACATTCTCTTAAGCCATTGAAACAGGGATTTCGTGACAAAGAAGGGGGGGGGGGGGGGAGCTATCCCTTTTATAGGCAGATAGATAGATAGATAGATAGATGCTTTATTAAAACTAAATTGCAACCCGAGGGTTAAATAATATAGTTTTTTACAAAAAAAATTACAATGGTTAAAAAAGGTTAAAATTCCTTATATATACAAAATGAAATATACAGCTATGAAATGTCAAATATTTAAAATTTGAGCGCATTGCTAAGAATGAATGAGTTCTTCAATCTGTTTGTCTTAAAATGAGCATTGAATTTTCGTTTCTTCCTCATATTGTAATGACAGGTGTTCTTCTCTGGGAGTAAATTATGGAGTTTGTTAAAACGCCTCGAATCGGCCTGAGAACTGATATAAAAACAGACATAACAAGACATCGAGGGAAGCTGATTTTATTGTCAAAATACCATTATATTTAGCTATAAATTCGAAAGGATTTTCTCCCATACAAACCTTTATAAATACGAATCGTTGTAACACAACGCCTCCATATGCCACCAGGCGAGAGTCACGTTTCGCTTATCTCAAAAGAGTACATTATTTGAACCAACCTCGTACCCAGGGCTTTTCCCTTGGTAATTTGGAAATTACCAAGGGAAAAGCCCTGGGTACGAGGTTGTATTTGAACTCCTCACATCGTGAGCTTGGGCCGCCAGTGATTCACTTCGCCTTCGGTGAATAATTGTTAAATATTTCATTCTTAGGTCGTAGTAGAGAAGATTGGAGTACATACACACTTCCTTTCTTTTATGGTTGCACTACGTCTGGGATATAATTTGATGGCGATCCTTTTATTCTAAGAGTTAATCAGTCAATTAAAAAAAAAGATGGATGCCAAACCAAAAAGAAAGCGCTATCTTATAAAAAAGGTTTTGATAGAAAATATGATGTTAAGTGTTATGTTTTTGTACCGAACTGCATTGAAATTCTGCAAAAAAAAACTCTACAACAAGCAATTTGCATGTCTCACCTGATACATATGGTAGTCCGTTGCCACAGTAACGTGAGTTGCACACAGGTGGTGGCTTCAGTTTGTAAATGTAAAACCGTCCGCAGTTGCGGACATCGATCATAGTACTCCGCGGACAGCAATAATCTGACCATTGAAAACAGACTTTACGGCGAACAACCCCATCAGCTACTGAAGGGTGGTTTCCTAGTAGCCAGCCTGGCAGCCCCGCTCCACAATGTCGCCTGCTGACACAGGAATCCGCCATTTGATTTCCAGCCTCCCCTCCAAACCTATACCAGCCCCTTACGCCTCTATCGCACAAGAGGGTATTGCTGTCATGGTAGGTGTTTGCTCGGTTTGACTCATTAAGGAATGTATAACTGGAACATTCTACGAAAGATGTCATAATAATAGATCATTTAGAAGAAAATGGTATTTTCGAAGGGTTTAAGAATATTTTAACCGACGGTATGTATATTTTCCTTATATTTGAAGTTATTTAACTCAAATTAGCCCTTACAGCAATTCCATGTAGTTGCATTCCCTCTGAATAACGTGTCACGCAAGTCTTATGATTGGCTATTCACTATGCCCTTAGCAACCATTTGATAGGTGCTGTACACGCTCGGTTTCCCGGCACCGCTATGCCGCATTTTTGAGTCGTATAACAAAGGAAGTTTCTCCCCCGCCTCCTCTTGCAGCTAAACCACAAAAGACTTAGCAAACAGTGAATGTTCATTTGATAAACTTATCACACGGATTTAATTTCCTTTTGATTAAGAAAAGATTACCTGTTGAGTAAACTTCTGTCCGAAGTACTGTAGGTAATGATGAATGCACACCCGTAGTGACGGTCAAGGTTTGTTTTGTGGTAGGTAATTTCCGTGATGAAAGTTTGTTGACAGCCTTTGTTTGTAATGTTACCGGCTTAGCTGTTGGTGCTAAAATAAGAAAGGAGAGAAAACACAAAGTAATTCATTTATTACCGTTTATTACAAATATAACCGTTGAAGTGTAATTATTAAAAGAATAAAGAAATACAAGAAAAAAAAAAACAGCTTAAAGCATTCTTTGGCTGCTAAGGGGGTGAATAGTGTAAAATTTTTTCAATGGGTATTGTTATTCTTGACATGTAGATAAGGTATGGGAAATATCTTTGGCCTGGGACAAGCCCAAACCAGGCTTAGTAGATCACCAGGTAGTGATGGCCTAGACTTCAAATCCGTCTTTCTCGAAGGGAGGGTGGGCGGGTGCCAACCGCTGGCTGCCGCGGACTAGAGTAGAGTGCGCAACGAGAAGCACGTGTTTGCCTTTAATATAAAGTATTATAATACTTTAAAGAATGATACATCTCAAAACCTCTTTTGACCCATAATTTGCTTATGTTCAACCTTAGGAAACAGTAATGTTAATTAAGATGTACATTAGATGTACGGAGCACCCGCGAAGACATGAATGTAACGTGGTTATAAGAAAAATATATATTCCTACCTGGAGCAGCCGGTGGTCCGTTGCCACAGTAGCGCAAGTTAAGAGCAGGCGGCGGCTTAAGTTTGTAAACGTAAAACTCTCCACAGTTACGAACATCAATATCAGTATGCCGTCCACAACAGTTCTCCAGCCAGTTAAAACACACTTTACGTTTAACAACACCATCAGCTACTGAAGGATGAGTTCCGCTGAGCCAGCCAGGCTCATTTGTTCCACAATGTCGCGTATCGACACAGGACTCAGCCATTTGATTTCCTGCTTCACCACCGAATCTATACCAGCCCGACACTAGTGTGTTATCAGATAATTCAGAACCTGTTGTTTGATATGTCTTTGCTCTGTTCGACTCGTAAAGGAATTTGTAGTTGGAACATTCTGAGAAAAAAATCATACAGCAAAATATAACATCCCGATGACGTGGTATGACCTTAAACACACCACAAAACATATCCGTTTTGATATCCAATGGGGCCGGGGAGAGGAGATTAATGGATGCTCGTGCCCCCCCCCCCCCCTGTACACTTACACCCTTGTCTACGTAAATGATTATATAACTTATAGCAATCAACTATCCTTCTGACCATGACTTTAATTACACGTAAGCTTACAATTGTCTGAAATGCTGAAGCTGTAGAAATTCAGGAGGAGAAATAAATATGCCGACATTGGGCGAACCTCATACCAGCAATGCGAGCAATGAGAGCAATGCGAGCAGGGCAGTGATCATACTTGCTAACTGAGAAGATGAGTTAAAATAAATCTAACCGTCAGCAACAGCTACAATCAGTGACAAAAGTCGTTGGCCCACCCACCCCCACCCCCCGCTTCAATGTTGGATAGTGCAATGTGCCCAAACGTCCCGTGCAGTGCGTTTCAGTTTGTGAGCAAAAGTAAGCAGCAATTGCAGGCATTATTTTTTGGCATGCTACGCAACATTGCAAAGGGGGAGAGGGGAAATTACTTAACTTCTTTATGTTACAAGTGAGAAAAACAGCAACTGCGCCAACATTTTGACACTGATTGTCTAGATTTGCATATAATTTAAATGAACATAAATTAGACAGCAATTGACAGATTTCAACGATACTTTGCTCACGAACTATTGACTGTTTGTTCTATAACGTGAATGCAAATACTAGGTTGTAAGCGAATTTGGTGACATTATTTATGTACTTTTAGTTTTGAGAAAAATACAGGTTTTATATATAAATATGCATGCCCAAAGCTCGTAAAAGTCGATGGATCATGTCTTAATCAAATAAACTTAGGAAATTCAATTTTTCCATAAGCATGAAGCTTTTCTCTATAAAGCACTGTTTTACACTCTTAAAATTGCGCTCCTGCACTGAATGACATTGACATGGAAGTTTAAATCGAATTTTCAGGAGTTTAAATTGGTTACAAATCGGTTTACCAACGGGTTACCAGTGTGAATGACGTCATCATGACGTCATAATGGCAAGCGTCGATTATTTTGATGACGGCATTCGACTCAGCGCATAAAATTACGTGGAGTACCGTCCTTTTCACCCTATTTCAGACATAACTGTACGAAATATCAACGGGTTACCATTGTAACCCGTCTTAAAAATAAGTTTGAATAATTAATTTAATTTCAAATATCTACGGTTTACCATGGTAACCCGTTGATATTTCGTACAGTAACGTCTGAAAGAGGGTGAAAAGGTCGGTACTCCGAGTTTGTTATTTTTGTTTTTAAAGATTCAATTTACCAAATTTAATCCTAACAACAATGTTTAAAACATAGCTGCGAAAGCTTATTTAGTTTACGGCACTTATTAGTAATATAATCTCATCATTTATTTAAAACACATTCAACGAACTTTTATAACTTAGCAGGTCATTACATTTTGCCTTATTTTAACATTTTGTTAACGTTTCATCGGTATAGATTGATAACAGTTAGCTCAGCCACGTAGGGCCAGCTGTGGTACCACAGTTTGAAACGTGGTTTAGAGAGATTTACCCTGATTTGGCTTTTAGTTTATCCATACGTTACAATACGGATAAAAGATCAATGTAACGTCTTCCCGCGCGCGCTTATCCTTTTTTTCTAGCTTACTCTTCGCGAAATAATTCTCTCTCTAAGGGGTCTGTCACTGTGCCCCTGACGAGAATGGCAGACTTTCTGAGCTTTCATGACAATCTACTCCGATCCGGGAAAACTTATTAGTGAGCTCACTATTATAATTTCTTCAATTTAACTAGCAATGGTAATGAACCTAAGCGATAAATTTAATAAGGACAACAGATCACTACTAAGTAAACCACCATAGCCACTCATTGCGTCGGTTCAGTACACAAACATAACTATTAGGACTTTTTTCTTTACCATCTAGTCAGTAAACCCTCGATCTAGTCAGTCAATCTTATGGATGGTTTTCTGCACTTTCGGCTTTCGTCTGCTCAGTCTGTTTGTTCAGACCTTTCACGTGCTTATGCACATGTCAGGCTGTTCACTCGGCAGTTCATTCGGATCGTCGTTTTTGCAGTCTTCATCCGTTACTTACATAAACAGTAAAAGCCGAAATATTAAAACCTACTGAGTTCCGAAACTTTTTGGTTTTAATATCACGAATGGCATGCCACAGCGTTGGAACTATTCCTTCGCTTCAAAAAATCAAAAACAATTGGCAGACTTTCTGAGCTTTCATGACAATCTACTCCGATCCAGGAAAACTTATTAGTGAGCTCACTATTATAATTTCTTCAATTTAACTAACAATGGTAATTTACCTAAGCGATAAAATTAAATAGGGACAACAGATCACTACTAAGTAAACCACCATAGCCACTCATTGCGTCGGTTACTTGCACAAACATAACTATTAGGACTTTTTTCTTGACCATCTAGTCAGTAAACCCTCTAGTTAGTCAGTCTTATGGATGGTTTTCTGCACTTTCGATCTTCGTCTGCTCAGTCTGTTTGTTCAGACCTTTCACGTGCTTATGCACATGTCAGGCTGTTCACTCGGCGGTTCATTCGAATCGTTGTTTCTGCAGTCTTCATATCCGTTACTTACATGAACAGTAAAAGCCGAAATATTAAAACCTACAGAGTTCCGAAACTTTTTGGTTTTAATATCATAAATGGCATGCCACAGCGTTGGAACTATTCCTTCGCTTAGGAAAATCAAAATAACAATACGGATAAAAGATCAATGTAACGTCTTCCCGCGCGCGCTTATCTTTTTTTCTAGCTTACTCTTCGCGAAATAATTCTCTCTCTAAGGGGTCTGTCACTGTGCCCCTGACGAGAATGGCAGACTTTCTGAGCTTTCATGACAATCTACTCCGATCCGGGAAAACTTATTAGTGAGCTCACTATTATAATTTCTTCAATTTAACTAGCAATGGTAATGAACCTAAGCGATAAATTTAATAAGGACAACAGATCACTACTAAGTAAACCACCATAGCCACTCATTGCGTCGGTTACTTACACAAACATAACTATTAGGACTTTTTTCTTGACCATCTAGTCAGTAAACCCTCGATCTAGTCAGTCAATCTTATGGATGGTTTTCTGCACTTTCGACCTTCGTCTGCTCAGTCTGTTTGTTCAGACCTTTCACGTGCTTATGCACATGTCAGGCTGTTCACTCGGCAGTTCATTCGGATCGTCGTTTTTGCAGTCTTCATCCGTTACTTACATAAACAGTAAAAGCCGAAATATTAAAACCTACTGAGTTCCGAAACTTTTTGGTTTTAATATCACGAATGGCATCCCACAGCGTTGGAACTATTCCTTCGCTTCAAAAAATCAAAAACAAAATGCACTAAACCGTTGCCACAGAAACGCGAACAGTGATGAATGTTGACCAACTGCAGCATTGGCCCCAATGAAAACACACTTGTCGTTTACAGCCCCATCAACTACTGAAGGATGAGTTCCGTTAAGCCAGCCTGTTACATATGTACTACAATAATGCGTGCGGACACAGGACTCGGACATTTGATTTCCAGCCTCTCCTCCAAATCTATACCAACCTGACAATCTTTCACCGCATATAATGTTATTGGTTTTGTGGTAGGTATTCGCTCTGTTTGACTCATTAAGAAATCTGTAGTTGGAACACTCTACAAGAGATTTCACAATGAAAGAAATAAATAAACTCATACTTTTACTTACTTTTTCTGTAACGTTTTATAATATGCAGGAAATAATATCAATAATGTAATGTAATGTAATGTGGTCTGTTGCCATAGTAACGTAAGTTAGGAGCGGGGGGCGGCTTTAGTTTGTAACGTAGAACTCTCCACAGTTACGAACATAAATGTTAGTCGACCGTCCACAACAGTTCTCCGGCCAGTGAAAACACACTTTACGTTTAACAACACCATCAGCTACTGAAGGATGAGTTCCGCTGAGCCAGCCAGGCACATTCGTTCCACAATGTCGCTTGTTAACACAAGACTCGGCAATTTGATTTCCAGCCTCACCACCGAATCTATACCAGCCCGACACTAGTGTGGTATCAGATAATGCAGAATCTGTTGTTTGATATGTCCTTGCTCTGTTCGACTCGTTAAGGAATATGTAGTTGGAACATTCTACAAAAATAATTCATACAGCAAAATATATATTACATACCAATGACGTCTGACTCGTCCCAAGTCGTCTTCATATGGCACGCAGCAAAGGGAGAAGCACGCGAGGTGGGGGAGTAGGGGATACCATCTCACCTTGCACTCCCTTTCTCGGTACTCATCTCTCCCTGCGCTGAATGAAGACGACTGGGGAGGAGTCAGCCAATGACGTGGTATGACCTAAAACATACCACAAAACGATATCTGTTTTGTTATCTAAGGGGCAGAGGAGCTCAGTGGATGCTTATGGTCACTCCTCCCCAATTATGCTCCTGTCTACATAAATGATTATTTAACTAATAGCAATAAACTGTCCCTCCGATCATGGCATTCATTAATTCATTTAGGACAGTGATCATACTTGCTAACTAATAAGATGACTTGAAATTAATCTAACCGTCAGGCCCCATTTGTTCAAAAGGTGGATAAGACTACCACCGGATAAATCACTATCCGGCCGGTGGATAGCGTTATCCAGCTCTAAAACAACTGGGCCAGGTGAATACTATTTGATAATAATTAAGTTTAGGGTAATATAAGTTATTCTTCGTTGAAATTGTGCATCACGACTCAAAAACAATTAGTAAGAAAGCTTTCTCACCTAATGCAGATGGTAGTCCGTTGCCACGGTAACGTGCGTTGCACATAGGCGGCTTCTTCAGTTCGTAAACGTAAAAACGCCCGCAATAGGCGATTTGCATGATGGCGTCACTTGACTACAACTACCAGAATCCTCCGCTTTGTCTTTTTATCATTCTAATTAGAGCAATTGTTTTTCAAACCCCACTGGGAATTCAAAATTTGAATAACAAAGGAAAGGCGAAATGAATTCTGGTATTTGTAGTCAAATGACGACATCGTGCAAATGTGCTATTGCGGACGCTGATCGCAGTAATCCGCTGACAGCAGTAATGTAACCATTGAAAACACACTTTACGTCGAACAACCCCATCAGCCACTGAAGGATGACTTCCATCTAGCCAGCCTGGCAGCCCTGCTTTACAATGTCGCCTGCTGACACATGAATCCGCCATTTGATTTCCAGCCACCCCTCCAAATTTATACCAGCCCGACAGTTCTTCATCGCACAAGAGGGTATTGCTGTCATAGAAGGTTTTTGCTCTATTTGACTCATTAAGGAATGTATAGCTGGAACATTCTACAAAAAAGAAAAAATTATAAATGGCTTTCAAAGAAAATGTTTCTCACTAACCATTTGTAATTGTTTCTTTCTTTTTTCGCTGATTAAGGCCCCGTCCACACTGACCCGGGTAAATTTGAAAACGGAGAAATTTGAAAACGCCGCGTAAAATGTTTTCCGTCCACATTAACCCGGGTAAATTTGAAAACGATACGCTTCATTAGTAAGTAAAAGTAAAAGTAAAGCCTTTATTTAACGAGGGTAGCACTAAAATAACATAAAAATACTAACAAACCAGTGGCCCTCTAAAATTATTTACAATAAAATATAAAAATACACTATTTCACGCTCCAAGTCCAAACGCTCATTGGTGAGCGTTTTTGAAAAGCTCCGTTTTCGGTGACCGAAAACGCCGTTTCAGTGTGGACGGTTGGCCTAACCGGAGAAAAAAGATGCGTTTTCAAATTTACCCGGGTCAGTGTGGACGGGGCCTAAGTCTGTTTGCTTGTTTTCATTGTTACATTTCCCACATTAGGTGCCAATTGTTTATTTTACATTTAATATCATTGTAATCTAGCTGTCGATCACTTCTTAAAATTCATGTTAAAACATACGAAACATCAATTGTTTAAAATCAATTTTTTTTCCGGCATGCGTTATCTTGCCATGTTTGTCACCGCAGTGCTATTATCTTGCTTAAATTCTGATAACGGTTCTCTAGTGCATGACTTTTAGATCTAGGACAAGGACAATTGGCAGCATAAACATGCTTTTAAGCCAAATCAGCTCTGAGGTATACTTTTGGGTTTGTTTCAGCACCTTCCTTCTAGAAGCTTACACTGCTATTCTGTCCAAAATAAAACCACTCTCGTCATAGAGAGCCTTCCGTTTATTTCCTGCGAGGTCCATGTTAAAGCAACGTGAAAGTGATGAAGGAAACTGAATATTATTTGAACAGCAAATGACCTTATGCAGATATTAAATAATTGATTCAGCGAAGTGTTCCCTTAACGTTTGGGAACACAAATTACAATAACGTGTAAGTTTAGTGATTTCGAAAAAAATATGTAAAAGTTTTCCTTACCAGTGTTCCCATGAATTGTGATGCTAAAACCTATCACCAGAAGGCTTGAAATTAAGGTAGAATGGATTTTCTTCATACCAAAAACGTCTTTGTTCGCTACGCGTGGAACTTTGGGAGTCATAAGAAGGGAAATGACAAAACGAATCGTGTCACAAATAATTTAAAGGTAGGGCTCCAGCATGGTTTTCTTTATCAGTATTATGCTGAAACGTCATTGCTACTGAGGAAGTAAATGTTTTGTTGTGAAAATATGGGATTCCTTAACATCAATGTATAAGGTCGCATCGTTTTAGTAAAGGAAATTGAAAGAAAGCGTGCAGGATTAATACGGACAAGAAAATACATTACTATGACAATCAATAAAAAATAAACACACGCCGCTACAACATGCCTAGTTATACACTCAACGACAGATATTTAGCCATATTACTAAACTGATTGTTGCAAAATGTGAACTGTTCTGTGGGTAAATAGGTTACGCTGCATTTTTTTTAACGTGGCAATGAATTCAACATGTAAGAAGTTAACGAGAATTAAAGATCGAAGAACTGCTGGCACGGTCGGTTTTGGCGTCAAAGCGTTAGAGGAAGCAGTTTAAAAAACGAAAGGTTCGTCTGCTATAAGCGCTCAGGATGCATAAATCAAATATTGATTATAAAGTAGAAATATAACAAAATTTCAACTCAACGCTACGTTGAAGCGTTTTGCTACACCGAAAACGTATTCACTAACACAACTAAAGATTGTTTTCTTTATTTCATATGCTCACGGGTCAAGAAGGAGTCCCTCTATTTAGAAACGTTTATCAACGCTGGTTCGAATTCATTGGTCTTTATGTTAAATAAATTCATCTACAGTTTGGATTCCTTGTGCGCTCTGATTGGCTTAAAAGCTACGCATTATTTAAGCGATAGACAAATACTGCGCATGACGCAAGAACACGGGTGAAGGTTTGTGAATCACGAGCTGATAGGGAGAGTTATTTGATAGCAGTCGGGCTTTGGTTCATGATGGGCGGTCAAAGCCTTACCAGCGAAGTGCTATTTGTTATCGAACTGGAACTTCAATTCTAAATTAACGTTTGGACATCAATAGTGGAACTTAATGAGTATTGGTGATTTTCCCTTAAAGATCAGATACTCTTCAGTTCCTATTTCTCAGTATATTTATTTATTTATTTATTTCTACTTCTTTCGAGTGTTAATGCATAATTACCAGTTGGAACAACTGATGGTTTGTTTAGTTTGGCGCCTTGTAGGATGAAAATACAAATAATGAGATATATACCGTCAGCAAACTTATCTTAACCTAGATTAATTAACCTCAAACAAGTTATAAACAAGCCCTGGTGTTATGGTAAGGAAACCAAACATCCCAGAACGTTTACTTCTGCGGTAAAACCTCAACATCCGCTGTTGAGTTCAAACCGTGACGGCTCAAATATTCAATCTAGCTGTACGTCACTTCACTAACACTATTAAACTGAAATGGATCCTTTAATAAGATCTGTTACTAATAAAACCACTCGCCTTTGTTTTAAAATGTGTAAATAAAAAGGCTAGTTCTAAGACTGATGCTTTGCAGGAGAAATTAAACAGAACAAATGAATTAAATGTCGCCAGCGTGAATTGAACCAAGACACTTTGATCTCAGGACAAAACCGTGTGCTCTAACTAGTCCAAGCTCAAGATAGACGTGACGATTGCCAAAATTTGCCTCCAGGTTCGATGGGCTTTGTTTGCCGTAATTATTTTTCTCATTGGAGCAGGTATCGAAACAGCATCCTGAATGGAACCATGCTCAAATGACGAGAATGCTGATTATGTCGGGAAGTCTCAACATCCCCACTCACAGTCACGCAATCGTATGTCAAATTATCTCAAACGCGAGCACCACTGAAAGAGTTTAATCTAAGCAGAGGCACATATTTTTGCATTGCATACCTGAAGACCGTCCTTAGCCACTTAATTAAGTTATGTTACTAACCAAGAGAGGTATCAACTAATTTCTCCTCGGGTGAGAACATAAAAAACAAAACAAACAAGACAAAAAAAAAACGTCGATTCAGCTGATTACTAATTTGACTCTCTTCGTCCACCGCAAGTTATATATTCATATAATCAGACGAAGTCATTTGGTTTACATATATGGGCGGTTCGTCACTGGGTTCTTCATTGGGTTGTGACAAATGAAGAGCAACTACAGTAGATTCCTTTGCACTGTCTTGAGCTCCCTGTTTAAATTTCACAAGTGATGCATAGGAACTATGCCCTGGTACCTGTGCAATACAAAAGAGGACAATATTAGTCAGTCAGTCAGTCAGTCAGTCAGTCAGTCAGTCAGTCAGTCAGAGTACGTGCTTGAATCAGTTGATTGTCGGAGACACGTTTTTTGAAGAGACACAAAATTTCCAAACACGTTCTGATTTTACGAGTCTACTACAGTTGGAAGGTCATGGGTTCGACTCCCGTTGGGGGTACTCGGAAAATCTTTTTTCCGAGATTTCAACTTGAGAACACTTCTTCATTTACTTCACTTTATCCAAGTTGCCATTTCACTTTACATTTATCCACATTTATCATTTCGACATATTGAGCCTTGCAGATATGGCAGGACATGTGTCACACATAGAACGTAGTATATGACCTCGCTCACCACGAGTCTCCCATAGCTCAGTGGTTAGAGCGTCCAACCGGTAATCTTGGAAGGTCATGGGTTCGACTCCCGTTGGGGGTACTCGGAAAATCTTTTTTCCGAGATTTCAACTTGAGAACACTTCTTCATTTACAGGACTAAATAACTTGACAATATTTGTGCTCGTGCTGACTGCCTATGATATTTTATTGACCAAGCATGCCAATCGATAGTTGGCACTTTAAGACCGTAACCAGACTTTTGGCAAAGACGAGGCCAAATCGTCGATCGCCGATGCCGCGAGCCGTAAATTTTAAAATATAGATGCAAAACGCTATATTTTCAGCATTTTTACAAGGTTTTTCTTCTGAAAAGGCTATCTTGTTCAACTGTGAATTATCCCCCTCCCCCTTTTTACTCGTAAATGTAATGAAACGAGTATGGTTATGGAAAGTGATATGCAAATTTTCACTCGGTCAGTCGGTCGGTCGATGGGCTGTTAACTTAAATTTATGAATAATAATTTATGCATTAAATTATGGGCTGTTAACTTTAATTTATGAATAATAATTTATGCATTAAATTATAAATTAATTTTCCTTGTTTTTTTTTTAAACTTTTTGGTCCACACTTATGAGGTTTGAACCGGCGACTCCTAACATCAACTATGGTTTTGAAGACTAAACCCCTAACCGCTTGACCAATTCGGCGAACTGATCATTTGGGCTGAAAATTAGCATATAGATTTCTTTGTGTTGTTCTTAGCCCGCTGACCGGTACCGTAGGTATAAAAGCTTCTTCGAATGGCTCGATTTATAGCTCTTAAGAATTTCACATGACAAATAGAAGAAATAATCTAAGAGAAAATATGAAAATCTTCGAAGCACTGAACTGATATTTCGTGTTTTGATCGAATTTTTAGATTTTACAGGCACGAACTGTGGACTGCGACTGTGTTGGGTATTAAAAGGTTGATTTCAGGACAATTGTATTATTAAAGTCCAATTTCAGCAGTCTCTGAATGTTTTATAGTTCCAAGCGTATTGTATGATAATCGATAGTCATGATACGTAAATAATTTATCGTAAAAAAGCTCGCCAAACTGACGAATTTTGTTGCCTTTTAATAATTACGAAATAGAAAACATGTTCCGTGTTTCTATCGAGTTATAGAAACACGAGTGGAAGTTTGGGAGAGCGAGAAATGCTGTGGGAACACGAGTCGATAGACGAGTGTTTCCACAGCTTTTTCGAGTTCTCCCAAACTTTCACGAGTGTTTCTATAACTCGATAGAAACACAGAAAACATGTTTTCTATTTCTTTTAGAAAACAGCACAAAGAAAATAACGCACATCAAAGTAATATTTAGCGCTTTATTTAACATCAAAACGTAGATTCGCTTCACCTTGCAGTTTTACGTCATGAACATAATCAACCAATCATAGTAAGGGAGTCAATGAACAGAAATAAATCAACTGTTTAACATTCGCTTCAAGGCTAAAATTCACCGTTTTTTGGCCAAACAAACAAAGAAAACAGGCCCCAAAGTTAATGTAATTATGAGAAATAACTAAGCCTATTGTTTAACTGAAGTCAAGCACTGGAAAGAGTCAAGAATTTGACAAGAATTGTGGATTTATTTCGCTTCATCGACGTAACCGAATGGTTTGACGACTGACGCTGCCGATCGAGCGACTCGAACCTTGGAGGTAAAATTGCATATTTTTCTGTCAAATGAAGTTTGACTCGGCATTTTGGACGAATATCTTGTCCTGTTAGGGAGCTATGAATAGTTCTGAAGTGCTGCAAAGCCTAGAATGGAGTGAAGTTGCGCCAATTGAATTCATATACTTCTTTGACAGGTCAGCCGCTTCGATAATTTCTTTCACAGACTATTTTTGAACGTGTAGCGGGCTCTGTAAACATCTTACTCGCTTGTTTTCAAGTGTGCAACCTGGTTTTTGTCAGCTGTGACATTAAAATTTGACACAATTCTTAGTTGTTATTTTTGCATTGCTTATTTCAGCGCCGTGAATATTGATTGCCGTGTCTACGACAACTGTCTGTGTCTCCATCGAGTTATAGAAACACAATTTTTAACCAATCAGCGCACGTATTTACTTTGTGCTGTTTTATAATATACTGTATAGTACTTGATTTGCATCTCTAATAGATTTATAAAAAAGGAGAAAGAAAAAAAGACGTCGTATAAAATTGTAAAATAGATTGTCGTAAAAAAAAAAAAAAAAAAAATAGTCGTCCCCGCTGAGAATCGAACCCGGGCCGCTGGACTGGAGAGCCAACGCATTACCACTACACAACGCGTTAGCAATCTTGCACTTTATGGTAGAAATTAGTTTTATATAACGAAGGATTTTGAATGGATTACCCGCGTCCGCTGTAAACACAAGGAACCAACGTGATCATATCTCCCTTCAAACAGTTATGTCAAAAGATATATTGCGTAGCCTTTAGTTGTCAAATTATACTAACGTTGGAAACATCAATGTAGGGGAACACGTTTGATCAATATTAATTAAATTAAGAAAAAAAAGCGTCATGTTTTTTATACCTGAGGTGGTCTTTTTTTCTTGTTTGTTTTATCAACAACTGCATACAGGTAATTCTTTATCTTATCTCCTGCGAGTGCATCCTCCTCTGGTACAGCTTCGTTGGTGTTCAGCCCTGTTTCGATTGCTGAAGAAGAACGATCTACTGGATTCACAGAAGACATGCGATCAACAGACTGAACAGAAGATAAAGGACTCCCACTAACTGAGGACGAGCGGTTCGCAGGATCCAGTGATCCGTCATCTTTTAAGGAGCACCTTGCTGCTTTGGCTTGGCAACTCGCCCTAGACACTTTCCCTCGACCGTCTCTGTGAACAACCGCGTAAACATGAGCTTTATTTTCTTTTTGTTTTTCATCGTTGACATCAGGCACTCCATGCGTCTCAAGCTTCTTGGTGGCATCCAGCTCTGGTGAATATCCATCCTCAGGCCGCGTTTGACTTACTGCTTCTTCTTCTCGGGTAAAAGACTCTCCTCTATCGGGTCTTGACATCTTGGTGGTATTTTTAACAGCTGCATAAGTGTGCTCTTTTTTGCAATCATCGACCGTTTCGTAAGTGTCCAGTCCACGACTCACAGGTGCTGCAGGGGACTGGCTGTTTACAGCCTCCAGGCACTCTCCTCTGTCAGAGGTTGACATACTGCTCTTCGTTTTAACATTCGCATAAGTACGCTCCTCTTTGCAATCATTGACCGTTTCGTAGGTGTCCAGCCCCGTCTCTGTCCGTGAAAGCGTTACATGTACTGTAACTGCATGTTCGTCTGACTGTTTTCCTGGACTTGAAGGTTTCTCGTAAGTGCATCTGATACGACTTTCAACTTCACGTGATCTATAACATTGCCACGACAAGAAAGATTGACTTTAATATTGACAAATGAATTACGAACATATAACTTTAGATTGTCCAATTGGTGGTTTTTAAAGCTGGTAGAAATCAATATTTTATCTGATCTATAGCTTTCTAGCATTTTTTACAACCGAGTTATTACGAAAACAGTACTGTTTTAAGTTGGTATGCAGACGCCATGTTTGTGTACATCTTTGGGGCACCATAAAGTTTTGTAAAATAACAACTGTAGCAAAGAAAGAGCATCTTTGGTAAGATAATGAGTTAGCAAAGTATTCTCTATAATATATACTTGCCATTCATTGCAATGGTTATGCAACCGCCCAGTGTTCATTTCCCCACGATAGTTATGGAGCAATCATAAAAAGAGATACAGAAAAAAAAAAGAATAATTTTGTCAACATGCTATAGGCTTAATAAACTAAGTGTTTTGCATGTTTTACTAGAAAGTGTGGGTAGTATGTACTTTTTCTTTTCTTTTAAGTTAAAAAAAGTGTTGAAAAGGGGTTCAGAGCTTTGCTCCATTAAATTTTCCTGCTTGCTTTCGGAACAGATAATTTCTGCAGACAGACATTTGTGTATATGTTTGCACCAATAGCACAAAGCATGGATTATGTACCGTGCAAGCATAAGTAACGTAGCGTGTTGAAAGAGTGGAAGTCACTAGAGAATCAATTACCTCGTTTTTTGAAGTTCCGACGCCGTCGAAAAGAAATGAAGCAAAATATGATCAAAATTATTAAAATCAAGATAGCCAGTAGGGTTAATACGATTACAATCATCCTGGAGTTGTTAGTGCCATTCGTTTCTGAAGGAAGGTCGTGCACAGTGTCTCTAGCAGTCGTTGCTAAAAAAGAAATAAAATAAATAAATAAATAAATAAATTTGTTATAAAAGAATTGTCAGTTTCATGCAGCGGTAAATAATTGTTACAAGTTCATAATTATACAAAAAACTTTTTGTCACAAGATCGGATCTGTACGATAACAATTGTGTAAAATGAATCATGTAATTCTACCTGTCCTGTTTCGATAGGGTAAATCAGTCTCTGTTGGTGTTTTTTAAAATTGTGTACCTGCCATTGTAAGCACTGTTAACGAATTGCATTGCTATGCGACTAGTAGCTTTCTTTTCGGATTTAACTTATTTATAATGCTATTTGATGTAACCTGAATTGAAGTGAATTGTTTGGGATATTTTGGGCTAACTTGGTCAAAACACAAATTCTTTCCTACCTTGAGAACTTTCCCGATCTTCTGTCGATAGACTTCTGGACAGTGTTGAACGCGTCATGGAAGGTTTTGTGGCTGACTCTGTATTTTCACTTCTTTTTGTCTGTGATGTTACCCCTTCGACCGTTGATGCTAAAAAATAAAAATAAAATAAAACGTTTGTGACCCGAGACAGTTAAAAATATTTTCTTTGCTCTGTTCGGATAATTCCGGTTGTTTTAGGTCGCACTAGTATGACTAACTTGGTCAAGACAGAAACTATTTCTTACCTTGAGGATTCATTTCTGTCGATAGACTTCTGAACTGTGTTGAACGCATCGCTGTAGGTTTTGTGACAGACTCTGTGCTTTCTAATGTACTCCATTTTGTTTGTGATGTTACCCCCTCGAGTGTTGATGCTAAAATTGAAATAAAAATATTTGCTAACCCGAGACATTTCAAAAAGATTTCCTTTGATCTGTTCGGAAAACTTGTAAACCTTTTGAACAGACCATGGAGTAGATCATCCCAAGATAACTTTATAGTTTTGAAACAAAAAAGAGGGGTCGTTCAGAAGCAGGGAGACTTTGAATATACACTGTAATCCCTTACAATATCAGCAATTATATTATTACGAGTACTTGCTAAGTTCACACTTCCGCTTATTATTTATTTTTTTGCAATAGGAATTTGTTCATATTCATTTTATAGAAAGAAGGTGATTACTAGACAAGTAGAAAAAAATGATATGTCCCACGGTTGATCGACGGTTGATCTCTCTTGCGAGCCAAGCCGTATATAGAAAAAGCCGCCATTTTCTTAATGTGCACGCGCAAATCAGATCTAATCACACGTGAAATTGTGAGCAATACAATAATAACCAATGGATGATAAATAATTTTTATGTTAATCAAGGCCAGAAGGTAAGAATCCAAAACTTTTAATTACTCGATAACAGTCAAGAACTTTTCAAAAAATTTTCATTTCTCAGTCTCTCAAAAAAATTGCACTTTCTGTGGTAATTTTTTTTAAGCCGGCAACGCGCAAAAACGTGTTAGCGAAAGGCGGTCATTATATAGGTTTGCTGCTCTACTTGTCGCTGGTGAACATTTATAGACACAAATGCAACAGATGCAACGGTACTTGCCGATCTAAAGAGCGACGATATTCGGACCTGAACGCTGATTAACTGCTCTGACTAAGAGCAGAGGCATATTATATGCTTCTGCTAAGAGACGTTGTTCTTGTCGCACTAAACGTCACAGCGTTTTCAATAAGCGTCAGTTGTTAGAACTTTTACTAAAAAGATCGTAAAGAACAGCGGCAGGCCCTGTCCTTATTCCAGGGCCTGGATGATCGGTCCCCCAACTTAGCTGAAGGTCTGGATCCGCTACGTTGAGTTGCTCTTTATATACTACTCCGCGGACGTTCTCGTTTCTAAACTGTTCTGAAAATCAGGCTTGAAGTTTAGAAAAGCCTGTTTGCTGTGTTTGCTTCGCTTTTGTTTCTCAAATTTCCGTCCGTGTGCAAACTTTCTAAGCAGGTTTCGAAGTTTCATTTGCAAGACATTTCTTAAAGGAAAACTTATGGCATCAGGAGAACTTTCCCATTTCGCGAGCCAGACTGTAGAATACGGCCAGCAAAATTGACAAATCACAGTGCACGTACTAACTGAGAGATATAATAACACCTAATAGGTAATTATTCAGTTCGCTGTCTATCATGTAGCTCCAAAAAACGAGGCCTGCAAAAAAGCACAAAAACATTAACTGAAAGGTTCCTATTGAGGTACCACTGATACACTTGGCGAGGACAATTTAGCATTTAATAGAAATTTATTTCACCGAGTAGCACAAAACCATACGGTTGCCAGGCCCGCTATATTTCATGACAAGAAGAAAACAAAACCAAAAAGTTAACGACAAATAATGTGCAACTTGTGAGACATACCCTCTTTGCCACTACTTTCGGAATGGCTCTCGCAAATATATCCGAGCTGTCGTATTTTCGTGCAACTCAAGTCGTTATACTCTCCATGGTCTGAACTGTAGTTCCTATACATAACCGCACAACCTCCATCACCATTGGGTTCTTCTTTTGCCCAAGGGAAAGCTCCTTTGGTAGGATCCACTGTGCTGTTGTCGCTTATCCATCGCCACTCTCCCGATTCGCTATCTTTCTTCAAGCCGATAAAATATTCAGCTGTGTCCATCTTTTGAATAGTGTTATTCAAGAACCTCCATTCCTTTAGACTTTCAATAGAAACAAGGTTGCTTCCAGTCTTCTTGCAAGCACTTCTGCTTTCTTCCCAACTACGCCACTGCTCAGAGCTTGCATGGAATGTGTAGTTTAAACCACCAAATACAAAGTATTTAACTGTTTTGTCTAGGTGAGTAAAAATCAGAAACATAACTGACATAAATTATTCCAAATGCAGAACCAAACCCCATTCTACTTGAGCTGGGAAACGGGATGGGAGAGAAATAATCTAAAAAGGCCATCATCAAAAAGTGTCATCATGAAACGTTCTAAATGTATAATATTAGCAGGCGTGTTTTTTTTTTTTCAAATTGAGAATTTTAGTGACTTTGAAGTGTTCTTTTTTTTTTGTGTGTACCTGTAACTGAAAAATGGTGTTAAATACTGAGAAACCCTCCCATGGTTTCTAGAATGGTTCGTTTCTGACGGACGCAAATACACATTACGGCACACAAACTGCATTTTAACATGGTGACCCAAAACAAGACAGGGCCGTTTCTTTTTAGCCTGGTTTTCACCAGCGACGCAAGCGCAAACGCAAGCATGTCTCATGCTATCGTGAAAACGCTTACGACACAATAATAAGTAGAAGCCCAAGCACAAGCATAATGATCACAATTTTTCCTTTTCTTGTGCTTGCGCTTGTGCTTCCGTTCGTGTGAAAACGAAACATTGCATAAGCACAAGAAAATTGTTTACGTCTGGTCGTGTCTAGCCAATTGAATGAGGTAATTGTTGTGTATGGCTATATCGTCTTGTTAAAGGCCTCAAAAGAAAAACATTTTGGTCGTTGCTTATACCCTTCGAGTTTTATTGTCGAAGCTTAAATCTTAGTTTTAAGATTACGGAAGAGATGAGGAGTCAGCAGGAAGATCAATGTTGAAAATTTTCAATGTTGCTCACATGAACCAATATCCACGGGGAATAATTGAAAAGTTACCGAGAATTATAGCCTCTCAGAATTACCTTCCTTCTCAAAATTGCTAAAATAAAATCTCGTTTTCAGGTTGGGACGGAGACATCCATCATCCCTCCCCTCCCTTATACATGTTTGAGGGTAACAGAGCTCGATTATAATCTCTTTCCAATCTAGACATTGACATAGACATGGAGAGACTTAATTAATACGGGTTTAAAAACAATCAGGATGAAAACATAACAAAAAATACCGTTTTACGTGTTTGCTGTGTGGGTGCCCGTTGAGGAATATGTCTCTTTTTTAATTTATTTTGTTTTACTTTTTTTTTTTTTTTATTTTTTTATTTTTTAATAATAAATTTGTCTTTATTTTGCCTTTACTGAAGAAATTGATAAATGCAGGAAAGGCCCGAGTGTCAAGAAAAAGTTGAGCGGCTAATACAAAGCATGCAATGTCGAACAAATAAATAATAAGATACAACTTACTTTTAAAGAGTTTGCATTTTCCCCCTGTATCTAAGCTGACATTCCCCGCCTAAGCGCACACTGTTTGTGCAAAGAGTGTCCGGCGATTGCGTAGGAGGCCGTGGTGGAATGTTTCTTTCTTTCTTCTTTATTGGGTAGTTGACACAAATGAAAACACTTTTTGCTATTGTTTGCTAGCCTTCTTACTTCTATTCTCTTTGTCTTGATGACATTAGTTCGGGATTCGGGCACAACAGTGACATGTAATTGGATCCCAAAATGTCAACCTAAATCTCTTATTAGTTATTACATACGGAAAAAATATTCCTCGCCAGCATTTCCTGATACTTCTATGTTAAAACAAAGCACAAAAAAAGATTGTCTTTATCAGATAATTTAATCTCAATCTACCCTTCAATTCATTCGTTTAGATTAAACAACCTTAAATTTTTTACAGTGCTCCATTTATAAATCAAAATTATAATGTTAGAGGTGATTCGTATTAGATTTAACCTGAGGGTAGCGCCTCAGCCATTGTATTCGGGCAGTTGTCAACAATATCGCTAAAATACAGCTACTTCTTCGTAAATTGAAACAAGCGAGAGTAATTTGTATCTTCTAAACAAAAGCCAAAGGAAAACACTTAATAGAGTCTTAATAAAATAACCGCAAGAAATAGAGCGGAAATGGAACACTGTGAAAAAATTAATGCTTTTTAATAAAAAAAAGAATGAATTGAAAGACAGATTGAGATACAATACAATAATTCCCAATGGCGCTAATGGGCATTCACTTCTACCAAGAGGAGGACATCGGGGTTTGCGGTGTTGCGGTGTTGCCAATTGTGGTGACGGCGTTTCGTCACATTTCCTTGCGGTGATGCGGTATTTGTGTAATTTTTTTGCGGTGTTGTGGTATTCAGGGTTCCCCCATGTCCCTCTCTACCAATGTAGAGGCAATACGAAGGACACTTAATACTATTTGAACAGATAAGAACCCTAAACAAGAAATGTGAGTAATTTTTTGACCGCATATAATTGCCTAATTCCTTCTTCGGTGCGCAAATCAATATCGTGCTAAGACGTCCCAAACTGAAACAAATCATTTACTTTTCAGATAAGGTAAATATTTCTCTTACCATCTGAATTTCCTCGTATTTTTATGCTGAAGCATATCACCAAAATAACGGTAGATGGGATTTTCTTCATACCAAAAAACAAATATTCCCTGCGCGTACCACCTTCGGAGACATCGAAAGCAAAATAACAAAGCAACCCGTGTCAGACCGAATTTTAAAGGTCGGGCTCCAGCATGCCTTCCTCTGTCACTTGAGTACGCTGAGACGTGACTCTGTTAAGAGCGTAAATTGTATAAAGGGAGAAAATATCTTTATGAAAGAGTAAGCAAAAAAAAAAAAAATTGAAAATGAAAATGGCCACGAAGAAGAAAAACCATGTGCACGCTATGACGGTTTAATAACTTTGTGCTTCAGGAAGTTGTTACTACAAGAAAGCATAAATGAAATCTAGCTCGTCACAGGAAGTTGTTTAATAGTGAAAGTTTCTTCTGCTTATAGTCCCTTGACTTAAAAAATTATAAAGGGAGAAACGTCAGACAGAAATTGTAAAGACGATAATTGACCAAGAGAGGATAAGGGGACAGAGAGGTAGTCTCCTAGTCTAGGCCTTGGGATATGTCAAAGACAGAAAAGTTATATTAAGCCGCGTGCAAAACGGAAGTGTCTGTTTTTCTTGGCTTCCGCACACGCCATTCGTGATCAAGGCGTGAGAAATGTCATTAACAATAGCGGAAACGTTTCATTGATGAAAGCGAGTTGTGAAATAAAATTTTTTTCGCAGGAAATATTAGGAATTAGAGATAGATTTTACAATTTTTTTCAAATCCAATGGCTCGCGAAGAATAAAGTCAAAACCATATATTAAACCTGCATAAACAGGCAAAACAGATAACAGATAACAGATAACAGACCCCAGTACGCCTAGATATACTCTTACATTTCATTCATGCGGTGCCAGACCATACGTGCGAACAGGGGAATAAAAAACCTCCGTTTTTTCGAGCTCAAGCGACAAAACGCCCGATCGAATACGGCACAGCGTCTTAAACAAATATATTTTTTTTCGACATTCTCTGACGAATCAGACGAAACCGGAAAAACACAGATACCGGTATGTCATCTGTGATAAGATACATCACACCTTCAAGCAAAGTTAATTAGACAGCCGGGTTCGGCGTCACAAAATAAAATAAAATTACACTTTTAAAGAAAGTTTCCGACAAAGTCCTTCCAGGGCGAACATTTTGAGAGATTAAAACATATCTTGCAAAATGATATCAGCCAAATCAAACTGCACGAGCAAAATCATTTAGCAAATGAGAGAGGTGTTTTAAAATGTCTAAAAACTGTAGGAAACCATGCAGACTTGTGTGACCTTCAGTCTTACTTTCGAAGTGCCATAAACCTCTATTTGACCTAAAACGCTTTCCATTAATAATTATAGTATGCAGAAGGAGAAGGCCTTTTTCGAAAGCCTCCTATCCTATGTTGTCGCATTAGAAAAGCAAATCGCTTAAAGACACGCTTCTCAGAGCGATACTTATAAGACACAGCGGTTAAAAAATCAGGTCGCAAATAGTAATAATAAACAGTAGGAGTCCGTGTAGGCAAGAAAAAATAATATTTTCTCTTGGTGTATGCCTGTCACGATTTTTATTTAGCATCTACAGAAGACGCTTACTTTGGAAAGCTTCCGATACAATCTATCATTGACATTAATATCGTTGCCGAACTCTAGACGCCTGTAAAATGCCCACTAAAAATGACATGCTGAATGTTTATTAGCCAATAAAACAAATGTCACGCTGACCCGATTTATTGACTTTACTAGAACCGGAACCACGCTTTTGTGGACGTTCGCATATCTAAGAATAACTTTTCTGTCTTTGACATATCCCGGCCAACGCCCTCTAAGTTCCTCTCTATCCCATTATCCTCTCTTGAATTGACTGATCGCTTAGATACGATATGGCGTTTAGTTTTATTCCTGTTAGATACGACAATTAATCCCAAAAGCTCGAAATTAAACGAAAGAAAAGCCTGTAGTAGTTTTAAGATAATGAAATTGAATCACATATTTTGCAAAGCAGAACTTTAAGGCATTTCTACCCCTTTATTTTGTACATGACTCAGGCAACATTTATCACGCAGTTTGGATCCTGATTGGCTAAATTAAAAAAAAAAAAAAAAAACAACTATGTTTTATTTAAGCGATAGATCGCGCTTTACATGCAGCGCGAGAAACTCATTTCGGATGTGGTAAGTACAAGAGAAAAGCTTTTAAATGTTTTGCTGATAGACTTGATTTAAAAAATAGCACCTTGAGCACTCGGGCTTTGGTTGGGCTATCCATGTGGTTGCGTCAGGCTTATGTTTACAAGTCTAACCAGCCGAGGGCTATTACATCTCACTCGATCTTGAACGGAACTTGATGGGGACTACTTTCGTTTCACTTCAAGTAAGAAAGTCAGAAAACACTTTTTCTTATCCGGTACATTTATTTCTACTTCTTTCGAGGGTTAAGTAGAATTCACAATTATTATTTCGATCAAGGTTTGTTTAATTTGATGCTTCGGGATTGTTAAGTTGTAAACATAAAGAGAAAATATACAAATCAGTGTTACGGTTTAACCGTCAACACAAATCTTAACCTAGTAACCTTAGCGGAAACAAACGACTTCCAGTAAATAATTATCATTTTGGAATAACTACTATGCAAAAACACTATTATCAAACATTAAATGTAAGTTATCAATGACAACATCTCAACATTCCACATACAGTCACGTAATCTTATCGGTCGGGTTTTCTAGACAACAGCACCGGGAAGAGATTTTTTCTTTATATATGGTCAAAACATTACGATAAACTTTCGAATAATTAGATCAGTTGCTTTTACATGACTCTATCAATAATACCAGGGGGAAACCAAAAGAAGTAACAGTTAACTTCCTCTCGAGTAAAATGAAAAATAGCAACAGGGCGATTTGGTTTATTACTGTCCTTCTTCTTCTACCGTGGTTATACATTCATATAGTTAGACAAACGCATTTGATTGACATATATGGGCGATTCGTCACGGAGTTCTTCATCGGGTTGTAACAACGGAAAAGCGACAACAGTACACTCATTGACACTGTCTTGAGCTCCTTCTTTAGATTTCACCAGCGATGTGTAAGAACTTCCCTCTTGGACCTGCGTAATACATAACAAAACAATTGAATTAAACCAAACAAGCAGTCAGAAAAACAATAAATCAATCTGTCAGTCAGTCAGTCAATCAATCTTATGAATTTTACGGTAATGGGACTAACTAAAAGTAAAGTACAATTCCGAAAGAAATCAAACGATTTATTTGAAGTTGATTTTAAATGGTCTGAATTTACCAGCAAAATGACCACAAAGTGTTTAAATGTCTTTGTTAAGCACAGTTATCTTAAAAAAAGCGCCAAAAATTGAATACGAGGGTCGTGAAAACCAATAATAATGTAAACCACAACAACGACGAGGAGAAACGGGAGAAGAAAAGAAGGTTATAGAGGAGGCGGAGGCAGAGGCGAAGAAGGAGGAAGAGGAGAGCAGCAGGAAGAGCAGAAGCAAGAGGAACAGTAGCAGTAGCAGTAGCAGCCGCAACAGGAGCAGGAGCAGGAGCAGGAGCAGGAAGGGCACTCCGATCTTCGGCATAAGGAGAACAAGTAGCTTTTTCTTATGGATTCACAGGTCTTCTATGCTTATGTGATAAGGCTAAATTCATCGAAAGTTACTTGGTATTACCATCATTGTACTTGGACTCAACATGGCGTATCCACACTCCTGTCCCGTAGTATCTTCTGTTTCTCGCCTCTGATTTCCGCGTTTAATATTATCAACGTCTGCTTCAGGTAATAGTCCAGGCTCTCTTGCTTCATTTGCTGATCTCAAAGACGAACCGTGTTGATCATCAAGTTGATTGCTGTTAGAAATGTGATATAGAAGAACAGATAAAAAGAAAATGGAAATTATCAATTTGGTATTTTACGTGGTGCTTAATCTCTCCTGGCAATTCTTCTACTTTCTAATGTGAGATAATATTTCATCGAGGAAAACGGCTTTAGTAAGGTCAACTTGAAATGTAGGTAACGGCTTATTTGAGGACTGGAAATTTGTAACATATTCGGACTTTCTTCGGGTCAAAAAACGCTGCCTGATATGTACTCAGACGCAGCGTGGGTAGGAGTGTGCAAGCCAAACTGCCCTAAGTCAGTTCTATCAAAGCTCTTTTTAAAAATGCAGTAGATGAGTGTTCATTAAGTCGATGTTTAAACAATGATTGCTAGTTTCTAATTAATTACATCCAAAGATCCCACAAGATTTCAGAGGATTGCAAAATGTTGCCAAAATATTGGGAATAATTATTCGAACGCTATCGCAAGGTTTTTTAATACTTTGGTTACGTTATGTCTTGACCTACAAGTCCTTTCCCTGCTTTTAATTTGTGGTAAGATGAAAACGAGAGATCCAACAATGAAGTGGGAAAATTTCTCGGCTTCAGCATCGAAGTACAGAACTGGTAGTATATATCATGTAAGCATAAATAACGTATCGTATTAAAAGAGCTACAAGTCGCTTAATAATAAGAGTTAATTCCCCTACCTTTTAAAGTTCCGGCTTCGTCGAACAGAAATAGCGCAAGATATGATCAAAATTATTGAAATTACTGTAACCAATATGGTTAATAGGATGACAATCACATTGCAGTCGTTAGTGGCAGTCTTTTCTGAAGGAAGTTTGACCAAGGTGTCTCGAGCAGTTGTTGCTGAAAAATATTTACAATGAATTATATGAAATAATTGTTAGTTCCATACTGCGGTTAGTAAGTTAAAAATATGAAAGCTCATCGTCATACAAAAAAATATTGTACTAGCTAGATCAGATTTGTACGGAAACAATTCAATAGAAAAACTTTAATCCACCCGTCCTGTATCAAAAAAGGCCAATCATTCTGGGGTTTTTGTTTTGTATTGTTTGTTTGTTTTTGTTTGTTTTTGCTTTTGCTTTATTTTTTTGTGCATTTCTGCCATTGCAAACGCCTTTAAATAATTACCAAGTGAATCGTAGGCTTTTTTTTCTGGTTAAGGTGTAAATGAAGTGGATTGTTTAGTAGATTCATAAACATTCAGAGTTCTTATTTTTAGACTTACTGGGTCAAAACGCAATTTTTTTTCTACCTTGAGAATTCTTTTCTGTTAAGCCTGGTTCACACTAGCGACATAACGACATAACGACATAACGACATGGACATAATGACATAAAGAAAAGTTCAGATCGTTCCTTATATGTGTTATGCTTATGTCATTATGTTCCAACTATGTCGTTATGTTATGTTGTTCACACTGGTGACATAAAACATTAATGGGAGTAGTTTTTTGAATTTGCGTGACCTTGCCGTTATGTCGTTATGTCGCTAGTGTGAACCAGGCCTTAATAGACTTCTCGACAATGTTGAACGCTTTATGGGAAGTTTTTGTGGCTGTCTCTGTGCTTCCACTTCTCTTTGTCTGTGTTGCCCCTTCGACTGTTGATGCTAAAAAGGGAGACAGAATAATTGCTTAACCGAGACAATTCAAAAGTGTTTCCTTCGATCTGTCAGGATAAAAAAATGTTGTAACACAGGCCTGTAATATACACGAACTAATAACTGGCCATTTACAGAGGTCATTCTTATATCACGCGCAATAACGTTAGTAGCGCATACTGGCCATATTAGGTATACTGCTACACTTGCCACACTTGTTGAATATATTTAAGCAATTGAAATGATTTTATTTGACTGTGAAGCACAGAACTAGGGGAAGCTTAGAGAGACAAAAAAATCACATCGTTCGATGAAAAAAATATAACTTGTGAGAAATACCCTCTTTGAAGTTGCCTTCAGCAGGACTCTCGCGAATATATCCGGGCCTTCGCATTGTAATACAACTCACGTCGTTATACATGCCAAAGTCTTTTAAGTAGTCCTTTTACATTAACGCGCAATCTCCGTCACCCGTAGGTTCTCTTTTCGCCCAAGGGAAAGTTCCTTTCGATGCATTCACTGTGCTGTTATCGCTTATCCATCTCCATTCTCCAGACTCGCTATCTTTCCTCAAGCCGATAAAATATTCAGTTGTTTCCATAGTTTGAATAGTGTTATTCAAGAAGCGCCATTCCTTTAGACTTTCAATAGAAACAAGGTCGCTTCCAGTGTTCTTGCAAGCACGTCTGCTTTCTTCCCAATTAAGCCACCACGGAGAGGTTACATGAAATGTGTAATTTGAGCCATCGAATACAAAGTGTTGAATGCTCTCGCCTGGCAAAATGAAATCAGTCACAGAGATTTATTGACCAGTTCATTATCCCGCTTTCAATAACAAATCTATTCTACTTAAGGTGTACGGGGCATACAAACATATCCTAGTCTTCCAAAGTTAGCCTTTTTCGAGAATAATAAACACAAGAGCCTCCGCTTGGCTTAAAAACTATGCACTGACTTTTTTTCTGCATCTAATTTGGAGTCATCATCATCATCATCATCATTTCCCTTTGTTTTAACGCTATTTGAGTCGAGTCCGGTACCCCAAAAAGCAAGAAGCACCTCTTTGTGGCCGGGATAAACTTATTGGCACAAAGAGACATATAGCTATAGCTCCCCAATGCCAAATAAAATAGTTCTCTCCAGCATGCTTTTGTGCCTCTAGACTGAAGCAGAGTAATTGTGAACATTCGCGCTAAAACGCACCTACTACTACATACAACGAACACGCTAAACATTTTTTTAATGAAATTACTGCGCTAAAAAGAGAAAAAAAACGTTTGGAAAAACAAAGGTGACATATTAATCTAAAAGGAAAGAACTGAAAAATTAAAAAGTAACTAATAAATGCGAACAAGAAAAACAGTTTAAGCGCTTGCCCAATATCAGCATGGGTTAAGCATTACAACAATACAGGAAGCTACTACAAGAAGGGAAACTCCGTTCGTTACATGATTATAACGAAAAGGAAAAGACTCAGACACGAATTTTAAAGATGAAACAGACTTAGACGATAGCCTATACATTATTAAAGGTAGATAGAGGGTGAATCAGGTAAAAAAAAGAATGTTTTAAACTTGGATATGTACGTTCGAGTAAGCAAATGAGACTGTTGACGCAGGCCGTTGGTCGGGGCTGAAAAACGAAAATCGAAAAATAGTTAAACTTATATTTGAAACAAAAAGGTTCACGCGAAAACCATAATAGAAACCCAGACGTACCAATACCTAAGTGCTGGCTCTGGAAAAAGAAACAATACAGCAACTAAAACAGCAACCTTACTTATAACTATATTGGGAAGTTATATTCTTCCCGCCAGGAAAAAACACAACACAATCTACAGCTTTTCAAAACTTCTCTCTCTCAAGAACATATTCTCTCTTCAATAGCAGAATATCTACCGATAAGATTTAAATACCACACTCCGATCCTACGTCACGGATTCTTGCTGAAACTTGTGATCCAGGTTGTCTAACCGGGCTTAAAGGTTTAAGTACAAATACGAAAACATAAAAATACCCACTTATGTCTTCTCTAAAGCCAAATTCTTAGATACAATTTTGGTATTTCTTACTGAGCCCTTTTCAGTCCGAGTTTTAGTCCCAATCGTCTCAGTACCGCGATAGCTATTCCTTGTGGTTTTAGCAACGTGAAGGTGATGTAAAGGATACGTAATATTATTTTAACCGACAAGAAGTCAAAACAAGAAACAACGTTTGCAACACTGTTTTGCTTATAAATTAATTTCCAATTTGGCCAAGATTTCCGTAACCGCTAATTTTGATGACACAACAACGCGGAAGGAAGGAAGTTCAAAACTGAAAACTGCAATCCACTTACTGTTAAGTCAATGTTGGTTATTCCCTTACCATTATTCCCACGTACTTTTATGCTGAAGAATATCACAAGAACGCTTGCAATCACGGTAAAAAGGATTTTCTCCATACCCTAGAAAATTATCCCTGCGCATACAACCATTGAAGATATCGATAGCAAAATAACAAATCGAATCGTTCCAGACGTATTAAATTTGAAAATAGGCCCACCTTGACTTTTTCTGTCACGAGGACGCTGAAACGTTATTCCGTTTCAACGTAAATCATAATATGAAGTAGCGTTTCAACGTAAATCATAATATGAAGTAGGGAAGATATTTTGTTGAGAAAGTATGAGAGGCCTCATCTCAAAATATGCAAGGCCATATCGTGTTAGGAAAGGAGCTCAAGAGAAAACGTGCAAGATTACAACGGAAAAGTAAATAATACATTGTGTACGTGCTTCGATGCTATTATAATTTTGGCATCAGTGCTGCAGGAAGTGTTCACAATATGGAAATAATTCAAACCCTAACAACGTCTGGCTCGCTCATTATTTCGACAATGAATAAATTAAAAAATAACCGCGCTCCACTTAAGCTTATTTACTTTTAAACACAAGTATATGGCAATTATTTTGTTCCTTTAACCGAAGATCCCTACGAAACTGAATTGTCTTAAAGCAAAGGGATACCCGCAAGGTTTTTTTAATGTAGCATGGGATTCACACACGAAGTTAAAAAACAAAGACATGCTGACGGCATAATGGCTTTTTGGCGTTAAAGCGTTACAGGAAGTTGTTTAATAACGAAAGCTTCGTCCGCTGTGATTTACAGAATTATCAAAAAGAAATAGAGGGGAGTTTACGTCGGAGAGAAATTGTCAAGTAAAACAATATAATTGCTAGATACGCTTAGATATAATAGGGTCTTGGTTTTTTTTTTCTTTTTTTTTTTGCTAGATACGGAGAATAATCCCAAAAACTCGAAATAAAACAAAAAAAGTGTGTAGTACTAGTAGCAGGAGTACCCAACGGATCCGCTCCACAAGATCTCCTCTAGCTCTTTAGGCTGAACTTGAGCTGGCTGGCAAATTTAGGAATGAGAATGAGTGCTTTCTTGGGCGTTTTTTTTTTTTTGTGACAATTTGCAGGAATATGATTAATATCGATAGTAGCTGGGAAGAAATCGACCAATATAAAGCAGAACTATAGCGAATTTCAACTATTTGCCAAATTAAAGCGCTGTGGTTGGCTGAAACAGTTACAGATTATTTTGTTTCTATCTTTTCTGCAAAGTATAAATGGTCGCGTGTCCACGGGTCACGAAGTAGTGCTTCCATTAAGTACATGACACATTTATTACACCAGTTCATTGCTATCATTTATTAAAGCGATAGGTCACGCTTTATACGGGTTTACCGGCGCGAGAAACTCAATTTGGGTATCGATTTGAGTGTAGACGATAAAAACTCTTCAGCGGAGTGCCATTACATCGAGCTCGATCTTCGATTATAAATTGATGCCCTGTAGCCGTAAATAGCGGAACTTGATGAGGACTATTTTCTTTTCACAGCATTATTTTTACTTCTTTTGAGAACTACGTTGGATATACAATTACATGTACCAGCTCTATTGAGGTTTGTTTAATTTGGTGCTTTGTAATTGTTGTAGTTGTATAAAACATAAGGGGAATAGATACAAGTCGGGTGGAAAACAACCACAAAACGCAAGCCAGTGTTAAGGTTTAATCATCGGCAAGCTAATTTAACCTACATTAACCTTAACAAATGAAAATGAATTTCAGACTTCCAGAAAATAATTATTTCGAAATAACTACTGAGCAAAACAACTATCACCAAGCTCATGGTGTTATGGTACCTACCTCAAGCATGTATTTGCTTTAAAACAGATCGTGGTTAAATAAAGGTTTATTATTATTATTATTATTATTATTATTATTATTATTATTATTATTATTATTAAAAGTGAAACCGGTAAAAACAATATATAATAATATATTCGATAGAAAACAGGAAAATGTGAAAAGGTTAAAAAAATAGATTAGTGTGTATCAATCTGCAGCTTACATTCATAAGTAAATGCCTACATTGTGCGGTTCCAGAAAATTCCATACTCACCCCAAGAATGGTCAATGGAAATTCTGAAGGGGAGGGAGGGCGCAATAGCCCAAATTTTTAAAAGAAAGTATGAAGCTAAACTGAAAGTTCCAGGGGGTCGGAAGGGTCCATCCTTGGGGTAGGTATGGATATTTTTGGAACCACACATTATAATTAAACTGCTATTAAGGTCGGAACACACTAGGCGACACGTCGCTGCAACACATCGCGGTGACAGTTGCCTCGTGTGACATGCGACAAACTATGTCGCTGCAACAGAAGTTTGTTGCTGCGACGTGTCGCACAAATTTAAACTGGTTTGTCGCAGAGTGTGTACACGTCTGCGACAAATCGCTGCGACAAGTCGCTGCGACAAAATATGAATTAACCAATGAGAGCGCGTCATGTATTTTCGCCATATTGAATATGGAAAACTAGTTTGCATTCTCACTCTTCCAAATTTGCTGTTTGTGCACCAAACAAACACCTTGTTGCAGCGACTTAGTTGTAAGTAGTACACATGAAGCGACTTGTCGCCGCGACCTGTCACTGCCACTTGTCGCATAGTTTGTCCCGACCTTTACACTATTGAAGACACTTTAGCCTGTGCTAGAGTAAATTTATGGTCTGCGATAATAATTTCGTAAATTCTCTGTAATTTCATTATTTTTATTGAAACAAAGGAGCAATTGTAGAATACCCCGCCATTATTCGTCTGCTCCCGTGGTACACAGTCCGCAGTGAAATTTTGTTGTTAAGTTATATTTCACTCATAACGCAGTCCGCAGTCATGCAGTCCATTGATCAAAATTGGATTGAATTGTTATAATCGCCTGTCACCGCGGTCCGCAGTCCCGTAGTGTTTTATTTGAAAATAATACAAAGTCTGCTAATCGCCTGCCACCGGGGCCCGTAGTCCCGTTGTTGATTCTAAGAAATGCTAGTAAATGTTATAATCGCCTGCCACCCCGGTCCACAGTCCCGTAGTGGATTTCAGAACAGTAGATATCCTGAACACAATATAAAGGCTTACCGCAAGCAACCTAATCGCAGTCCGTAGTGTACCCAGAATTCTACATGTTAACAATATATAGTGTTGCCCTTACAAATATAGATAGCTAACCGTGAACAGGCTAACCAAAGTGCATATTAGGCTAACCGAAATCATAAGTAGGCCTCTCGAAACACAAAACATTCTGTCCCATATGTTCACTATGGGACTGCGGACCACGGTGGCAGACAAGAAATGCGCGAATACGCAGTGGCAGGCAATCTAAACACCAAACTTTTTGTGTCGGACTGTGGACTGCGGTGACATTAAAATCAGTTCAGCATGAAATTTTGATATTTGTATGGTGACTGCGGACTGTGGTGGCAGTCATTTCAGTTATGCAAAAAAGTGCCGGGGTAATCTACAATCATGCCAAAAAAAAAAAAAAGTTTTGTCATGAACCCAGAATGGTTTCAAAACTTACATGTAATAAAGTGTCAGTATTCACATGTAGCCTTATTGGGTTCTGGGATGTTCATATTACATATTAAATAGCTATAAATGTCACTAAAGTATATTCAGGTTTAAACTGGCAACATGTGGGAATCAATCATGTGACAATTTTATTACATTAACACAATGTGTATTTTTGAGTTCATTTTGACTAAGAGGAATGTCATTGCACTCTTCAAGTCACCTGTAAATAGAAACAAAACAAACAAAAACTGTTTATTTTGATGAAATTGCTATTTTTCCAGCATGGAGACTGTATAATTATTAAATGGCATTTTTCAGTGTGTGAAAAAAAAACTGACTGCTTTAATTTTGGGCTAGTGGATTCAATAATTTTTTCCACTTGCTAGATAGCCAAATTACATTTATGGATTTTTATTTTTTGATGTTGATCTTTCCAGAGAAACATGGGACTTTGGGCAAGCATATAATGGTTTCACCTTGCACAGTCTACCTGGGTCAGGCCAGGAAGAAATCAATTCTCTTGGCACCCTTCCTTTCATTAATCATAATTTTGCAGAAAAAAATGTCAGTCTTCATTTGAATATTTAACATTGCTAGCTGTAGTTTAAAATGCTACTGAAGGCCATCTAACAACTGAAAATACCTGCCTTAAAAAAATGTCAAACAGCTTTTTTATAATGTAGGCAAATGTCTGGTCAAAAAGTAGATCTTTTAAAAATGTCTCAGGTAGTGAATGTGTGAAGAGAGGAGGATGGGAATTGCTGAGATTGGCTGAAGAGATCAATAACTGCCTGAACTTGTTATAATCCATAGTTTAACTCACCAGTAATTCAGAAAGTCCTCAGTTCTGAATTCTGTAAATCCTGTTTAGACATTCTAATAATCCCACAAATTACCTGTATACAACAAAATGCAAAAGAAACGTCAATCTATGTCTGGCAATACAATACACATCATGGAAAGATAGAAATTTAAACTTCAGAAATGGTCTCATTTATTTCTTTGCGGCCGGAAATGACCACATGGTCAATATTTTGACAAACATTTCCTCACGTATAAATAATTAAAGGATGCGATTCTTATTAAATTAAAGTAGCTTAACATTCAGATGACAAATATAAATAGCAATTACATGCCTCGACGAACTGAGTGACATTAGTATGACACTATCGCCTCAAAATCTACAAGATCTATCGCCGAGGTCGCCGGTCACATCGCTCCATGGTTAGATCGCTCCCAGTTAGATCGCTCCCAACCAAAGTTAGATCGCTCCCAACCAAAGTTAGATCGCTCCATCGAAAAAGTCAGATCGCTCCCAACAGAAGTTAGATCGCTCCATAATAGGAGTTATGATATTAAAGTTTAACGAAATTCAATTTAACAGCGTTGACTGGTTGAATGCTGTTAAAGCTTACAACACATCGATCAAGACGATGGAGTACTCAACTTAACTTAGGCTTACTACGGCTTTCGTATACAACAGATCGATCTATTCGATCTAACCTTTTATAGTATTAAAGGTTTACTTACCACAGATTGTATAAGTTTCCGTTGTAACTTTCGATCGGGTTTTTTATTAACATGTAATCGAGGTTCCACTGTAAACAATAAAAGTTGATTACGGTATGTTCGCGCGCGCAAAACCTGTCGATTGTTCGCCTCGCCTAATAAATGGCAGTATGTTTTAACAATTTTTTTCACATAAAAGCAAATTGAAAACTAACTTGTTCATACTTCATCGCCGAGCTCGGCTTTAATTCCAGTGAGCTAAGACCAGCTAAGTTTTAGTACGATTCTATCTTTAGCACTTTTATAAATCTTCACATAAACGCCGAAGACATAAGCTTAAGCCAGTCTTCAAAATGAAATTATAGTACAATGAAAACGCTTACCTGAAGTGACCTCAGGTCATCACTGTATTAAGTCTCTGTTAGAAATGTTTGTGCGAAAAGCTTCCACCGTTTCTCCTCATTCCATATTCTTCTCCAGTATCGGGAATACAAATAAAGGATATCGAATACCCTTTGTTTCGGGACTAGTGATCGCGTCAAGAAGAAAGAACATTGACAAAACTATCCTATAGAACTCGAAATTGCAAAATCAAAACACTAATCGATCGACGCCATTTTGAAAATGCGCCCGCAATACGGACCGCGGGAAATCCGCAAGCAGGGGGGGGGGGGGGGGGGGCACAGCTTAAACTCTCCCCAAGCGCCACTCCTTTGTCTGAAAGAAATTACGTCCAACTTCGCCCAAAGCAATTACAATGAAAAGAAACTGATAACGCTATAATAAAGAGCATACACTCAAGCCTTTGGCAAAATTTTATTTTATTTCAAATGCAAATGGTCGTTGAGTAGGAAGCCAACAAACTTTTCAATTGTATTTTTTACTGCCGTACTTTTTCACGAAAAAGTAATAATGGCCATTTTTCAAAACACTATTTAAAAAAACTACAACTTTGCTTAAAAAAATCCTAAGAGAGAGGTTCTAGTAAAGTTTTCAAGCGAATTTAAAAATGTGATCCGTTCTGGTCACGTGACCGATGACGTCATAACAATGGAATTAATTAAAAACTACTTTACATATAAGTATCTACCAACATGTATATTCTTGTTACCTCGCATATAATGCAACGCCAAATACGCACCTGTACCCAGACTCCCATTTTTTGAAAATTGTGCATAGCTACCTTAATTTTGATATTTTGTTTGGTACCTGGGAAGTCCAAAATGCCTCACACCAATGTGCTTCAAACTGCAATGACTGCTTGTTTAGTAATAAACTATTTTCGTCACAGTGAGCAAAAACGAACTTCTGAGCAAAGTCACGTGACTAATGACGTCATCAATCTACGACTTATGCAAAAAGTTGTTTATGGTAAGAGTTATTTCTATACGACGTACTACTCCGGCTGACTTCAAACTGACCAAGTTATTTGGCATTAACGATTTTTCAGTTGCAAAGGACTTTGGGAAGGTTTTTATTATAATTATATATTGTTTTTATAATTATTATTATTATTATTATTATTTTTATTATTATTATTATTATTATTATTATTAAGTTAAATATCAGTGACATAACAAAATCTCAACATCCCACATACAGTCACGCAATCTTATGTTTGGTTTTATAGACAATAGCACGGAAAGAGATTTTAATATCTTAGTTTACGGTCACTGATTTTTTGTCTTGCAGACCACTAATTACGATAATCTGGCCGCTATTAAGTCAGTTTCTTTTACAGGACTCTATCAATAACAAGAGCTAGGGAAAAGCAAGAGACGCACGAGTTTATTTCCTCTCGTGTCAATGCACACATTATATAAATGAAAAAAAAAAAACAGGGCGATTTAGTTCATTACTATCCTTCTTCTTCCATCGTGGTTATACATTCATATAATAAGGCAAAGGCATTTAATTGACATATGTGGGTGATTCGTCACTGAGTTCTTCATCGGGTTGTAACAAAGGGAAAGCGACTACAGTACACTCATTGGTACTGTCTTGAGCTCCTTCTTCAGATTTCATCAGCGATGTGTAAAAACTTCCCTCTTGGACCTGCGTAATACACAACGCAACAATTGAATTATACCAAGCCAAATCTATCAATCAATCGATACGTCAGTCAGTCAATCAAATGAACCTAACAGAAATGGGACTATTTATTTGAAATTGATTTTAAATGATTTGAATTTACAAGCAAGATGACCCCAAAGTGCTGGTCAAAAGTCTTTGTTAAGCACAAAGTTATTTTGTTAAGTAAGTTGTTTAAATGAAAACTGCCAAAAAAATGAAAATGTGGCTCGCGGAAAAATAATAAGAATGTAAAACACAACAACGACGAGAAAGAAGGACTAGGGAAGGAGGGGGCGGAAGGGGCACAACGATCATCGGCATAAAGAGAACAAAAAAACTTTAAATTATAGATTCACAGGTCTTTTATGCTTCTTTTCTGATAAGCGTTAATTTATCGAAAGTTACTTGGACATACCATCATTGTACTTGGACTCAACATCATGTTGGCGTATACACAGTCCTGCCCCATAGATTCTTCTGTTTGTTGCCTCTGATTTCCGCGTTCATTATTATCAATTTCTGCTTCAGGTAAAAGCCCTAGCTCCCTTGCTACATTTGCTGGGCTAAAAGATGAACCTTCTCGATCATCAGGTTGATTCATATTAGCAATGTGATAAGCAAAAACAGATACAAGTAAATATAGTTTAATAATTTGGTATTTTAGGTGGTGCCTAAACTCTCTTTTGCCGTTCTTATCCTTCCTAATGTCATATATTAATAAAACAGCATTAATACCGAGTATTTTTAAATATTCCATGAAATGAAGATTAATTACAGGTCATTTGAAGGTTGGAAAGTCGTTACATATTTGGCCATGTGGTATTTGAGATAACGGAAACGGTAACCGTAACCATAATGACAATGATGATGATGATGATGATGATGATGATGATGATACTGATAATGACAATAATAGAAAATTCACTGAATGCGTAATTGCAATTGCATTCAAAACAAGGTAGTTACAAAGATCTTTGCTTAGCTGTTGCAATTGATAATGATCCATATTACTTCATTGTTGACGAGAGTTGAACCCATGACTTTCCACAAACTACAATGGGCGTCAAAAGTCCTTGAGACAGTTGGATGAAATTGATACTAATTTAAAATTCCCGTTTTTTCACCTTTAATCTGCTGCCGCTTCTGAACCACTCCCCCTCCCCCCTTTTCAATGTTGTACTCAAACGAGGCAAGTCTTGCAGATAGCAAATACAACATTGTTTCGGGGGGAGGGGGTTATATTGAAGGGGTGGGGGGTAAAATTTGTCCAAGTTACTCAAAAAGTGCCGACTGTCTCAACACTTTTGGCGCTCATTGTCTGAAGGTGAATTTTCGGCATATCTTGAAAATAAGAAACTACATAACATGGACACAAACGTATATTATTCTTTAGAATCAGGTGATCACATTGGTACTGCGCTGCATTACGTAAGATTAATTAGCGCGTAAATATCGTGATTATTGTAATTTGGCGATGACGTCACAAATCGGCTAGGCCTGCGCATAAACAAGGCCAAATGGTTTTTAAAGCTAAAATTTGTGTTGAAACACGTGCGTATCTCTGCTTTGCAAAGAAATTAATAGTATTAGGTGCCAAATTAATTATGCAACAACCATAAAAATCTCGGGTTTTTTGTATCGCATTTTGAAGCTGCTTAGAGCAGAGGGAAAAATCGAGCGTGCGTGACGAGGAAAGCTATCGGACGCCACCAAAAACTGTGTTCCCGGGAAAAGCGGTCATTCTTAGAAAAATCCCAAGGTTAAGGAATGGGATGGGTCGATTTACTGTCTAGAAACTAATGCGGTAAGCAGGCGCCAGCGCAAGACACGTTTCGTTCAGAACAGGACAATGTTTTGGCGTAGCAAATGGTATAAGTTCCTCGAGGCACGGCAAAAGGGACTATTTACAGAGCGGAATGTGAAAAAGATTCTACAAATTGCACGAAAGACCAAACTTGAATGCGATGACAGCTTGTGGACAGGACGCATTGCGTATCTCTTAGCTAGAGAAGAAGTATTTTTTAACATGGTAAATCTAATTACATGACAATGCACTAAAGAAGAACATAAAACTTTCATAACCTTTGATCTGTTTTGAGGACGCATCTCTGATACCGTGAAGTCTCTAGATAAAGGCGTAATTTCCGGAATAATTGCAAGTATGAACAAGAAAATGGATTAAATAATTGTAAACAATGGACAGTGTACAAATATCGAATATATATTACTTTCCACCGATTATTTTCGCGCATTTTAGAACCTACGATCGCCTTGTGTGACTGTGTCACGCAACTACGTAAAACGTCACCTGCTCGTGACTCTGACGGCTTTTTACGTTATTATTGACGATATTATTCATTTAATCACGTAAAAATGCATGCAATTGAATGGAATCGCAACTTTCCGTGATTGTTCAACAAACAGCTTGTCAATAACATGTGAAAAACGGCCTCTTTTCTCGAAATGAACGGGTAACCACGAGTAACCACGGGTAACCAAAATAGTTGAGAAACAAGATACTATTATTCCTTTTAATTTGTTTGGTTACCCGTGGTTACCCGTGGTAACCCGTTATGTTATATATCAGAACAATGCGTCTTAGTCCACGAAACATTGTATTTCCATGGATTCTTAGTTTGCACTTATAATTATTGCAAAAAGCTAGATTTTCCTTTCAGACAATGGGCGTCAAAAGTCCTTGAGACAGTTGGATGAAATTGATACTAATTTAAAATTCCCGTTTTTTCATCTTTAATCTGCTGCCGCTTCTGAACCACTCCCCCTCCCCCCTTTTCAATGTTGTACTCAAACGAGGCAAGTCTTGCAGATAGCAAATACAACATTGTTTCGGGGGGAGGGGGTTATATTGAAGGGGTGGGGGGTAAAATTTGTCCAAGTTACTCAAAAAGTGCCGACTGTCTCAACACTTTTGGCGCTCATTGTAGTAGGCTGCACGTGCTTTAACAACTAAGCTACAGCAGACGTACGGCATTCTTTCTATTTATTACAATTACTCGCACTGTAGGACATTTGCATACCTTTCATCAGCTTCAGCTGCATTTCTTGCGTCTAGTTCAAAACGGATGCAAACAGGAACAAACAGCAAACAAATGCAAACAGCAACAGCAACAGCAACAGCAACATCAAGAACAGTTAGCACAATGCAATGTGAAAATAAAAATAAGAATAATAATAAAAAATAACAGTACCGAAAGAGCCACAATTCTGTCACACTTGCAAAGGGGCGAAGAGGGTATCCCGTCACCCCTTTGAGTTTTCGGCTTTATTACTTTATTATATACCTGCTGTTTTTGCTACAAGATTAAGGTATAATTTTCAGCTCTGACTCATTAATGGTTCTGCCAGGATCGATCCTTTCAATGGCGTCTCCCAACATACCAAATGCACCTGTTTGTTTCGAAGGGTGGATGCCACCCCCATAAGAATTTTTTCCAAATTTTGAAAGGAGTTCATTCATCCTTTACGGAAATTTTGAAATGTCAACCATGTGTGCATGATATTTGACGTTGCCATGGCAACGTCATAAATACAAGCATGTCTTGTCAAAAAATCGTCATTTTTTAACATTTTTCTTTATTTTTTTCCAGTTTTTTGAAACAGAAGTGCAATATTTGTTTATTTTTTCATTCCATAAGCATCCTGGCTTGATTTTGCGTCAATTTCCGTTATTTTGAGACAATCTAAGAATTAAATGTTGAAATCCAAGATGGCGGATCCAGAATGGCGGCTCAAATGACATCACGTGACGTCATATGACGTCAAAGCCAATTAAAATTATCTTGTGGGGGTATGAGTTTGCTTGTACGTCCGAGGGTTAATATCTATATTCTTTTCTAGTCAAAGCACACAACCTAGCATGTTATGGGATTTTCGCTTATTGAGCGTAAAAAGGAAACAAAGGATCCAATAAATTGGGACGTCACCGGCTACAGCATCTAAGCAGAAAACTGAGAGTGTATAGTTTGAAAGCATGAGCAACGCCAACACCAAAAAGCTGCATTAATAGTACTTGATAATTAATAACCTTGCCTTTCGAAGTTCCGTCGTCGTCGAACATAAACAACGTGAAATATGGTCAAAATTATTAAAATTAGGATAACCAGCATGGCTAATCCGATTACAATTGCTAAAGGGAAGATAATCACAAAATAATTGTTAGCTTCATGATGTAGTAAATAATTGTTACCGGATAAAAGTTCATAGTACAGGATCAGTTTCCGAAAATTTCATCTAATTAGACCTGTTCCATGTCAAAAGTGCCAGTCAGTCTCCGTTTAATCGTGTACTTGCCATTGCTAGCGCCATTAACTAAAGCGGCCTTCGCACGACAAACTGAAGTTGGCAAACTCAAACAGTTGGTAAACATGTTACTATACTATATTCTCGCCAACTTTTTCACTATAACTTTTAGGTGTTGGTAAACTCGTATTCGACGTGTGAACGATTGGCAAACGTATGTTTCCGCCAGTACCGTGACGCGCTCATCCGCGTGATTTGCATGACAGTGCACAAAATGGCGGACGCCCCATAGGACGAGCGTGAAGCCACTTTTGCGCAGAAAGGGCCGCAGTATCGTCTGCGCGAAGCGCTTCCTACTTATGTACGATCTCGTCCAAACCTTTCTATTTCTTCAACGCTGTCTATGTCTTCTTAGACGATTAACGTAAAACAATAGAAAGACACAAACGGTAACTCTTCGTGAGAGCTATTGCACTACGGCGACCATGTTACAAACTGGCGGGAGTTGTGATTTGACAGGAGTTTGACGTGCGATGGAACTGTATGAGTCTGCCAAAATTTTGGAGTTTAACAACAAGAGTTTGCCAACTTTAATATATTTGTCGTGTGAAGGCCGACTCCTAGGCTATTATTTTCATTTTTAATTTAGTTACATTTCCGTTTTTTACTTACTATCTATGAAGTGTAGGATATAGTAAACATTCGGAGCTCCTTATCTTTGACTAAATTGGTCCAAGCACAAATTCTTTCCTACCTTGAAAATTCGCTTCTGTAAATAGACTTGAGGACTGTGTTGAACGTGTCATGGATGGTTTCGTCTGATGTGTTGCCTCCACTGTTGATGTTAATGCTTTTTGCTCACCTACTGAGAAAAGTCAAAATGTTTCCTTCGGTTTGTCCTGATTCACTCGTCTATTGAGCAAACCATGGAGTAGAAAAAGTGGTCCTTTTTAACACCTACCATTATTTATTGTTACTAAAGCAAAAACAAACATAAAAAACAAGGAAAAAAGAAAACAATAACATTGTTTATGTTGCAACCAACAAAGTTAGGATAAATGGGCAACACGATTAACATACCAGAAGAACGCGAATTATGGTGCACCTCTGACATTACTGATGTTTAGAAATAGGTATTTTACATTTTACATGTAACACGCTGCAGCATGTTACATATGAATGTAAAACACCTCTTTCTAACTTATCTCCTTCTTGGACTCGCAAATCACAGTGTTGAGCGATGGCTCTATAGAAATCGATTTCCTCAGGAAAGAAATTCACACGAACAAATATCTTGATTTCGCCTCTCACAACCCAATGCAGCACAAAGAGGCCGTGGTTAAAACACTCATGCACAGGGTTAACCTGCTACCGTCACACCCTGAACTGAAAACCAATGAACAAGATCTAGTCCTGCATGATCTCCGAGGTGCATCGGATCGAGTAGCCCATGGCCTCAAGAAATTCCGCATTCGGACAGCATTTAAGCCTGTAAGAAGTCTAAGAACATTGGGCCACGCGTTAAGAAAGCCGAAGGGTCGACCAGCGGTTAATTGATCGCGAATAGAAGGAATTGTATTCAAAGTTAAGTGTCACGACTGCTCTTTTGCGTACATCGGGGAAAGCAAGCGCTTGTGGTCCTCGCGCGGAGTCGAGCATGATCCATGCTTAGTCAACGGAACAAAACGTCCAGCCGAAGGACGCCCAGATCCTCGAGCGTGGTGTAAGCAGTTACAGCAAGAGGTTTTTTTGGAATCGTGGCACTCCACTTTCGACAGCGACGCTGTCAACGAACGCAAAGCTTTTCCTCGCGCTTATGTGCCGTTAATTTAATATTAATTAAAACATCGTACTAACGCACGGATTGGTAGCGTCAGCACCAACGAACTTTCACTATCTCTGTCACTACCTCTAATGAAGGTGAACAGATGATACCGAAAGTTTAGACAAGAAAAAACAGATCGGCATAAAGAGAAACCTTTTTTAAAATGCTGCAACATCTAAACCCACAAGTTTAGGCCGTTATAAATATATTTTTAGTACGCCATTAAAAAGATCTGAACAACTAGTAAAACCAAACCAAACCAAACTTTTTAATGTACACAGCAAAATATCATTAAACTTAGACAATAAACTAGTCAAACTTAAACATCTCAAACGGAAGTACAAGCGAAGGCATACAAATCAAAAGGCCATGTCCCTAACACTTTTTTACCTATATTTTTTTGTACTACAGTATTCAAGTACAAAATATTCTCGACCTTAAGAATTCGCTTTAGGCGATGGAGGTTCTTCGTTTGCTCCCTTTGTCTGTGGTGCTGTCTCGTTGACTATTGGTTATAAAAAATAACATTTGTTTGCTACCTTGAGTCACATGTTAACAAATTGTGATGTTTGTACGATTTAACTTTGACTAAGTTTTTGTGTTTTTAACTAAGTGTAACTATTCGGTTTTAGTCTTCAATTAAGGTCAGTTGGTTAAAATATGTTCGTATGAATTTTATTTGATACGTTCGGATGAGTTTCGCCGTCAACTGAAGCCAGCAGTCTCTATTTGAACTAACCACCCATAGGCTTTTAACTTTTAAAAGTTCATATTCGATTACCGCATGATTAAGTTATCAGAAAATGTTGCTTTAATGGCATTTTTTCTTAAACCTGTGCGCGCAAAAACGAGTTTATTGGCGTAAGGTGGTCAATTAGGGTTACTGATAAGTTGTTGAAGATAATGTAGTATTTAGAAGGCTTTTAGTTTTGTACCCACAACCCAGTTATACAAACATGTGTAACTTGTAAATCATACCGTCTTTTTCATTAATTTTAGCACGACTCTCACAAATGCAGCCCCTACGACGAGCTCTGCTGGTGCAACTCAAGTCGTTATACTTTCCATACTCTTGCTCGTAGTCTTTATACATAACCGCGCAATTTCCATCATCACTGAGCTCACATTTCGCCCAATGAAGAGCATCGCGATCGACATTCTTAGTTCTGCTTATCCAGCTCCATTCCCCAGCTTTGTCATCTTTCTTCAAGCCTATGAAATATTCTTCTGTTTCCAGTGTTAGAATGGTGTTTTTCACGAAGAACCATTCCTCGGTACTCTCAATAGAAACAAGATCGCTTCCAGTCTCTTTACAATATTGCCTACTTTCCCTCCAACTTGTCCGCGTATATGCTTCATGTAATGTGTAGTTCGAACCTCCGTGTTGAATTGTCTTGCCTAGACAAAAAAATAAAAAGCAAAGATAATTGGTCTTTTCACCTCCCCCCTTGCGGTTTTAGATGGAAATTTCACGAGAGCAAGTTAGTATCGCATGCCACTCCATACGAAACTAAATGATGTCATGGCAACCAAATTTTGAGAGGCATATTTCGATCAATTGTGAAGTTTCCTCTTTTCTTCTTTTGAATAAAACTATTTTTTAACTTTCTTGAAGTAACTTTTGTATTTGTATACGATTTTATTATGTCTTCTAAAGCTAGCAAACATTTCTTGATATACTAAACACCCTCTAATTTTGTAGCTCCAGTTAATACTCCGGAATTACGGAGCCGAGGGTACGGAGGATGTATCAATAGTTTGAACGCATGATTTAGCGTTTCCATCTGCCGCGACGGATAAAGAAACAACTGCTTAAAGTTTCAGCATCCTTGAAATAAATCCCTTCTCGGATTTGCCGAAATCAAGTAATGGTACCTCAGAAGGTGCATGGTGAGGCCAATCACCCCTTTCCCTTGCATGTCTAAGGGTTAATGAGCTCAAACATATTTTTCTAATATAAATTGGTCTAGAATAAGTCAGGTTTAATTTTTTTTCCTGTATCTATGTTTTTTTCTATTTTGGGTTCAGACACAAATGAGAGCATTTTTAGCAGTTGCTTCCACGTTATTGCATTTATTGTGGAATTGAGTTCTGATCTTTTAGCGGTCTTTTATTTCCCGTCATTTTGACGTTATTTGAGCCCGGTACCCTAAGAAGCAATTCTTTATGGCTGGCAGACACAAAATGTAACGAGAACGCTTTTAGCAGTTGTTTTTACGTTTCCAAGTCATTTCATTTTATGCAGAATTGAGTTTCCCGGGGTTTTGACGTTGTTTGAGCCCGGTACCCTAATTAAGTGTAATACTCCATAATTTTCGAGCTTTTTTAAAAGTTCGCGGACACCGTACCTCACCGATTTCGCTGAAATTTGGCATGCAGTCTTGTTTTAGGGTCCTAACTACCAAATGGATATTAAAAAGTTTCAATTCTTTTTATTTTGGAAAATATCGAGAAGGCCGATTTGAAGCGTCCGTGACGGCCCGCCAACATGGCGGATCAAAGGTGTTCTTGTTACTTCGACACTGAACCTGCCGTCACAGTTTCTCGATCATACTTGGTATAGTTATAAAGAACTATCTTTCTTCTTTCTATATATCAAAATAGATTCGGCAAATGTTGAGTTTGGATGATCAACGGCCAAGAAGTTCGAAGGTATGTTAACGATGTTTTGAACAGTCTCAAATTTACTACAAAATGAAAGGCTTATAACTCCACTGTTATCTCGATTTAGAACAAGCCATTTACCATGAACAAAGCTTGTTCATTGGTGAATTGATTCCATTAATAAAAAAATTGGGGAAATGTAACCGTTAAGAATAAAAAATTATGGAACCTCTAGTAAATTGGCCATTTCAGCGCCATTTCAGCGGTTTAGCTCATTTAACAGCAAATAATCGGGAGAAACGTGAAAGGGTTACAGTCGTTTATAATAAGCAGTTTTCAGGTATTCTTTGCTTATCTTAAACAAATACATAATCTTTGCCAAAGATATGGCGACTTTTGAGCGTACGATCGTTTCTCCAAATTTTTATGTCGGCAACTTTATTTTATTTGTTGTCGAGATTATACGCTGTTGTTATTCAATATTCGTTTCACAAGAACTTCTGTTGCTCGCATTTCCCAAATCATTGTTTAAGAGATTGCCCATTCCGTAACAGGGTCATTCTTACTTTTTATTTAAAAATTACTAGGAAAGCAAGAATGTCATAGAACGGTTTTATACTAGTGAAAATACCTGTCAGACATAACTTAAACTGTTTGTGTTATCTGGCTGTTTTCACAAATATGCAAATTAAGGAATTCTTAAAGTGCCTATCTTTAACTATTTCACGCTTAAAGATTCCTCTAAATCTTTTCGCCTACCTTTTGGCCAAACGAAGTTTTGTGTCTCCAGGCAGAATGCTCGTTATCAGCAATGAAAGTCGAAGAGATACAGAAGCTCGAGTAAAATTCTAACTGCTGTGAAATGAACATCGTTTGAGCTTGACGTGTATTTATAGATTGCGCTCGAGCTCCGTTAATTAAGTTTATTCATTTGGCGATCAGATAAAAATCAATGAATGATCAGAGTTATTTCTAAGTCCATTTCTAAGCACGGGAGACACGGAAGTTTGCTTCAGAAGCATTTATGCATAGAAATACCGGTTTATTTTTGAGCGGTAAATCTGCATTTATAATAGCTGGGAGTTTGGGGTGTTTTTTGGTGTTTTTTTTTTTTTGAGGGGGCTCGGGGGGGGGGGGGGCTCGGGGGGTGTGGAAGTGGTGCCTTCGTATCCTCTTTTGTTCTTTTACACAGTGGCCTGAATTTGGAACAGTTCGGGGAATGGATTATCAATTACTCTTCGTTATGCCATGTCACCCCTTAATGTGGGAGCGCCGCGCCTCAATTCACGATAAAAAATTTATGGCCCCTTTCCATTTATGTAGTTCTCTGCCAGGTCTCTCAATAGGCAGGTTACGAGCCTAGTGGCCCATCAGGCCGGAGCTCATACCGATTTCCGCAACGTGAAGCGACAACGAGTATTTTTTACTCCACCCGGATGGGATGCTATTCCATCGCAGGGTTACCTCCCTTCCCGAAAAGCTAAAGATTGACTGGTAATCATTTTTACACCTGGGTAAGGAAAGGGACTCTGGGAGTTGAGAGGCTTTCCAAAGAACTTTTAAACGCATTGTCCCCCAAAAGCTCTATCCAGGACTGTTTGGTCCAGAGTCCAGCGCAGTGACCATTATTAGGCCATCACGCTCCCCAACCGTGTAAGAAAGTGCAAAAATCTGCTTGGGGTAAGCCCTGGGGTTGTACAGTTTGGTACGAAATGTGGGCTTTTAAATGTGTTAATTAAGTTTATTCATTTGGCGATCAGATAAAAATCAATGAATGATCAGAGTTATTAAAGTCCATTTCTAAGCACGAGGGACACGGAAGTTTGTTTCAGAAGCATTTATGCATAGAAATACCGGTTTATTATTGACTGACGCGGTTAAAAAATACTCGGCTTCTAGCGGTAAATCTGCATTTATAATAGCTGGGAGTTTGGGTTTTTTTTTTGGTGTTGTTGTAGGAAGGCGGGGGGAGGGGGGCGGAATTCGAAGTGGTGCCTCCGAATCCTCTTTAGATCTCTGACACAGTGGTCTGAATGTTGAACAAAAGAGCTCATCTGTTAATAAGCATAATGCGAGCTGATTTTGAAATGAACATGACTTTACGTTTGTGTCATCAGTAATTATCGTGTTCGAAGAAGGCGTGGCTTACTCGTGGCAAGAACAACATAATAACAGTGAAGCTAACACATTTTCCTCATTGATTTGAAATGAATTTCGAATCAATTATTTTTAGGGCAAGTTAAAAGATACAAATGTTTTTCGTCCAGATTTTTACAAAAAAAAAAGCAGGTGAGAACTTAGCTGTTTTTGTTATCTCGGACTTTTTTTTTTATTAAAGTCGAACCTCTCCATAAGGACATCTCTCGTGATGCGTCATGACTTACATCACGTATGTCCTTATCGCCGACCTAGGTGTAGAAAGGGACTACCGTAATTACTCGAATAAGCGCCGCGGCGCTTATTAAATTTTTTACGCCTCCAGTGCGGCGCTTATTCGAGGGCGGCGCTTATTTGAGGGCGGCGCTTATTAAAAAGTTTGACGCCACAAAGAATCTAATCCTTTACATTTATTAAAATAGGGTCCCCTGGTTGCCAAAAGTCGTCTCTTGCTGAAGATTGTACTGAAGAATGTTCAATAGAAAAACTGAGCGGTAAAACAAGCACTTTGAACTGCAGAACGTCGCTTTTGATGGAAAGAAATATCCAAGTTTGTTTAAGAGTTGCTTTGTAGTTCTGTTTCTAGTTCAACTGATTTCCTTGAATAAGCGCCGCATCGGGACTGCGGCGCCGGGGGCGGCGCTTATTAACTTTTTTGTCCGAAATGCGGCGCTTATTCGAGGGCGGCGCATATTCGGGGGCGGCGCTTATTCGAGTAAATACGGTATGATATTACAGAGGCTTTCCGAAGAACTCAACGCAATATCCCCACAATTCAAAGCCCGAACCGGGATTTAAAAATCTCAAAAAAGTGTTAATATGAATTGTAAATCCACTCATAGCGGTCTGGCCTTACCAAAACCTGGAGAGAGAAAGACAGTGGGCAGATAAATTCGAGAGTACGCTGTTGAGCAGATTCTGTGAAATTCCCCTTTTTATCCTTTTCTCTCATAAGCCCTCCCAATTCAAGGCCCATATATCTCTTCCAAGTCAACTGTCAAAGTTTAAGGCCACTTTTTTCCTACCAGGTTACCGTCTTGAGAGTTTTAAATTTTATTAAATCTTGGTGACACTGTCCCTTTAATTCATTAATGTAATTCAAATCAGTTTATGAAAACGTTTTTCAGAAAACAAGAAGTTTTTTAATGTCGCTTTAAGCCACCGCACCCCAACCACGGATATAAGACCTACCACATTTAAAAGCCCACATTTCGTACCAAACTGTACAACCCCAGGGCTTACCCCAAGCAGATTTTTGCACTTTCTTACACGGTTGAGGAGCGTGATGGCCTAATAATGGTCACTGCGCTGGACTCTGGACCAAACAGTCCTGGATAGAGCTTTTGGGGGACAATGCGTTTAAAAGTTCTTTGGAAAGCCTCTCAACTCCCAGAGTCCCTTTCCTAGCCCAGGTGTAAAAATGATTACCAGTCAATCTTTAGCTTTTCGGGAAGGGAGGTAACCCTGCGATGGAATAGCATCCCATCCGGGTGGAGTAAAAATACTCGTTGTCGCTTCACGTTGCGGAAACCGGTATGAGCTCCGGCCTGATGGGCCACTAGGCTCGTAACCTGCCTATTGAGAGACCTGGCAGAGAACTACATAAATGGACCGGGCGGCCATAAATTTTTTATCGTGAATTGAGGCGCGGTGCTCCCACATTAAGGGGTGACATGGCATAACGAAGAGTAATTGATAATCCATTCCCCGAACTGTTCCAAATTCAGGCCACTGTGTAAAAGAACAAAAGAGGATACGAAGGCACCACTTCCACACCCCCCTCCCCCCCCCTCCCCCCCCGAGCCCCCTCAAAAAAAAAAACAACACCAAAAAACACCCCAAACTCCCAGCTATTATAAATGCAGATTTACCGCTCAAAAATAAACCGGTATTTCTATGCATAAATGCTTCTGAAACAAACTTCCGTGTTTCTCGTGCTTAGAAATGGACTTAGAAATAACTCTGATCATTCATTGATTTTTATCTGATCGCCAAATGAATAAACTTAATTAACGGAGCTCGAGCGCAATCTATAAATACACGTCAAGCTCAAACGATGTTCATTTCACAGCAGTTAGAATTTTACTTGAGCTTCTGTATCTCTTCGACTTTCATTGCTGATAACGAGCATTCTGCCTGGAGACACAAAACTTCGTTTGGCAAAAAGGTAAGCGAAAAGATTTAGAGGAATCTTTAAGCGTGAAATAGTTAAAGATAGGCACTTTAAGAATTCCTTAATTTGCATATTTGGGAAAACAGCCAGATAACACAAACAGTTTAAGTTATGTCTGACAGGTATTTTCACTAGTATAAACCGTTCTATGACATTCTTGCTTTCCTAGTAATTTTTAAAGAAAAAGTAAGAATGACCCTGTTACGGAATGGGCAATTTCTTAAACAGTGATTTGGGAAATGCGAGCAACAGAAGTTCTTGTGAAACGAATATTGAATAACAACAGCGTATAATCTCGACAACAAATAAAATAAAGTTGCCGACATAAAAATTTGGAGAAACGATCGTACGCTCAAAAATCGCCATATCTTTGGCAAAGATCATGTATTTGTTTAAGATAAGCAAAGAATACATGGAAACTGCTTATTATAAACGACTGTAACCCTTTCATGTTTCTCCCGATTATTTGCTGTTAAATGAGCTAAACCGCTGAAATGGCGCTGAAATGGCCAATTTACTAGAGGTTCCATAATTTTTTATTCTTAACGGTTACATTTCCCCAATTTTTTTATTAATGGAATCAATTCACCAATGAACAAGCTTTGTTCATGGTAAATGGCTTGTTCTAAATCGAGATAACAGTGGAGTTATTAGCCTTTCATTTTGTAGTAAATTTGAGACTATTCAAAACATCGTTAACATACCTTCGAACTTCTTGGCCGTTGATCATCCAAACTCAACATTTGCCGAATCTATTTTGATATATAGAAAGAAGAAAGATAGTTCTTTATAACTATGCCAAGTATGATCGAGAAACTGTGACGGCAGGTTCAGTGTCGAAGTAACAAGAACACCTTCGATCCGCCATGTTGGCGAGCCGTCACGGACGCTTCAAATCGGCCTTCTCGATATTTCCCAAAATAAAAAGAATTTAAACTTTTTAATATACATTTGGTAGTTAGGACACTAAAACAAGACTGCATGCCAAATTTCAGCGAAATCGGTGAGGTACGGTGTCCGACCAAAGTTCGAATCTTATAGACTATGACAATTAAGAAGCAGTTCTATATGGCCGGGATTTAATGACTGGCACTAATGTAACATACTGTTCCCACGGCCAGTGTCAGCTGAAATATATAACTAGTTAAAATGCAGATGGGATATTTCCTCACCGGCACTCCCTCTTACCTCAGCTGAAACATAGCACAAGAAAAACTGTTACAACAGAGCATATTTTCGCCCTCTTCCAAAAATGGAATTTTCCGCGAGCAAAGTTCAAGGACGTCGATAGCAAAATAGGAAGCGAATCGTGTCCGCGGTGGATTTAACCGAAAGGGGAGCGCTTCAGCCACTTTTTTGGAAAGTTGTCAACATTGTCGCTAAACGTAGCTGCACTGCGTAAAACGAAACACGCGAAAAAAAAAATATATTAATTTCGCCGCGCGAAAATTAATCGTCCAGCATTAGCGAAAAAAAAAAAAGCGTGAGTGGAAAAATTGCCGTGATAGCACATAGATAAAGTAAGCCAAAGGCAACGCGATAAGTGCAAATACTGACTCTCTTCCAAAGGACGCCAACAGCAGACAATCGACCATCACGCCACCGAAATAAGAATACCCGTCCTACTTTTCGTTAACTTGCTGAAACTTGAAATGATGGTTGTCATTCGCGGGACTTAAGGTTTTTTCAACCTTTTTTTTTTTAACTTAATTGTAAATAAAATTATAATTAGCATAAAAATTCAAGCACAGGTTTTCTGTCCGAGTCGTCTTAAGTTTCCAACGAAATTCTCAACGGCACTCTTTTTTAGCAAGTTGTAAGTGGAAGTAATATGAATGATACGTAATATTATTTTGGCAGATAAGAAGACGCCAAAACAAGACATAAAGTTTACAACAATTTTGGGGTCGGCCATATAATAATGGCTCAGTCCTCTAAGGGTTTCCGCAACCTTTTTCTTCGCTGCGCTTATTTTGATGACACAATTACGTGCGAGGAGGTTCCAAACTGAAACAAACCAGTTACTGTTTTGGTAATGTAAACATTCATCTTACCATTATTCCCGCGTACTTTTATGCTGAAGATTATCACCAAAACGCTTGAAATCACGGTATAATGAATTTTCTCCATACCAAAGAAAGAAAACAAGGTATTCCCTGCAAGTGCACTTAGGAGACATCAAAAGCTAAATAATAGCAAAGCGAGGCCTCAGATTGGTGTTTTCCCTGTAACGAATGCGCTGAAACGCAACCGTTACAGCGTAAAATCATATGAGGGAGGAACCGGACATCTTGTTGAAAAGTACTGGATACCTTTACGTCAAAATGAATGCCATATCATCTACAAGAAAAGCAACTTAAAAAAAAACTAGCAAGATTACCACGAAAAAGAAAAAAAAAGAATGTGCACGGTTCGGTTGTATAATATTTCTGGCATCAGTGTTGCAGGAAGTTGTCATTTTGAGAAAACTTGAACAATGTCCCGTACTATACATTGTTACAACAACCGATAAATTAAAACAACCGCACGCCACTACATCAAGTTTACATGTAAACCCAAGTGTATGACAGATATTTTATAATCATTACTGAATTCGAAAAAGGAGTCCCACCGTCCTTTGCGCCTTGCCCGGGGGTTACTCTGTATATTTTTGGGTGGGGTTGTGCCGCTGGGACCCTGAAAACACTGCACTATACAAGGCCATGTTTAGCTTATTTTGCAATCCTATACTTCACTAGACATCGCAATCCCTATCTTATCCCAGACTTGTTTTTTTTAGATCTGTTTCATTACAAGAGTGTTTCTATTAGCAACGTTGCGGCGACGAAGGCAAAAAGGGAAAAGCCTTGAGAACGAGGTCCCCCCCCCCCCCCCCTTACCCACCCCATCTCATAAGAGACGACTGAGGACGATTTAGATCGTTGGGGGGCATTTCAGTGCAGGAGATCCTACAACGGGACCTAAAAATTATTAAACGAAAAACACGTCTGTATAGTGTAGCTGAGCTGAAAAAAAACACTCCATTGTTTAAATGTTTCAAAACGAAGCTTCAATGACATCTGCGAAGGAGCTACGATAGTCGTTATACATTTGGCTTGTATTATAAACAAATAATAGCACGAGTCGGTACGTAGTACTTGGAAGTAATACCGGCTTGTAATATTTTAAAATTGCCCAGACATATTAATCGCGGTATTCTTTCCAAATACTACTACGCGACTTATTCTTACAATTACCTGTAGAAAGCTCTGAATAAAAAAAACCGGAAGAGACCGGTTGGACGCGAGAGCTCTACTAGGACTGTACAAATAAATCACATAATTGCAAAATAGAAGTATAATGGATTTCCACTCAGTGCTAAGTCGAAGCGTTGTACTACACTGAAAACAGAGTGGTTGAAATAGCTAAAGAGTGTTTTCTTTATTTCTCAAAGTGCACGTGGTCATGTAGTCACAGGTGACGAAGTACTGAGTTGTCGCACCGTTTTTATTGCTCATTATAGTTAAGTTTAAATCCTGGGCGCGCTCTGACTGGCTAAAAAAACTATGTTTTATTTAGGCGATAGCGTGCTTTTGGTGGGAAGGGCCCCCCGTAAATCACGAACTGTTAGGCGAGTTATTTGAAAGCACTCTGGCTTTGGTTAGGCTGTGAAACCAAACCAGCCAAGAGCTATAACATAACACTTGATATTCGATTATCAAATTATGATGTCTTGTAGCCGTAAATAGTGGAACTTTTTTAAGTTGTGAACATAAAGAAAAAAGATACAAGTCGGATGAAAAACATCCCTAAAACCCAACTGTTAATTAAAAACGTCAACAAACTAATTATAGTGCACACTTGCGTATGCTAAATTTGATTTCGTGGCTCTGCTAGCTATGTTATCATACCGACACGAGAGATATATTTTTAAACGCTTTAAAAATAATTAGTCTTTAGCCTTTTTTCCGTCTAACACAGGATTTCTTTCAGCTGGTTGGTGGTGTCGAATACCGCGACACAACAACACTGTAACAACAAGCAGTACCAAATCCAATGAACCAATGGCAATGACCAAAGTGAACATCGAACTGTCTTTTGACTGTCGTTCTTTCCGGCTCGGGGAAGCGACGGCACCATCAACTGTAGGAAAAAAATAGAATTTGCTTGCTTATTGAAATATCGATGATTACAATAAAAACCCAGGGATTGCATTTATGGGTTTAGGTTTTAGTAAACACGATCCCACAAGCAAAATCGATTTTGTTAAACCTTATCGTTAATAAAGAATACATTACTATTTTGTTGGTGTACTGGGGAAAAAGGTAGTCCCCGTTAAAGCCCAAAGGCCAAACAAGTCGGCACTTATTTACGGTCTGTATTCTACGCACCCCCTCCCAGCTGCCACATTCCCCCCCCCCCTTCCATTCCTGATGGATGCTTGTCTATCACAGGGTTGCCCTCTAGTGGTCTAGCTCCATTTATACATTTTGGTGGGAAGAGGCATTCTAAGAGTAAAGACGTTTCTTGCCTTAAAACAAAACACAATGATCGAGGCCAGGGCTCGAGCCCGGACCGCTCGATCCTGCCAAGTCCAGTGCACTTACCGTTCGGCTCGTGTTAGTTATAACTTGTAAGGAGGAGATTTCTTAACTTACCATTATCACTGGATGATGCTCCATTTAAACTGCAGTTGCAACCTAAAAACGTTGGAAATAAGCCATAAACATAAAATAAATGTTTACCCGTTTCTACTATCACTACTTTTAGAAAATTAGGTTTCAAAGATATCCAACACTATTTTTTTTTAACCCGCAATACTACAATGTTGGTTTTATTCCTATTAAATTACGCTATTTTCCCACTAGAGTACAAAAGTAAAAGGTAACAATCGCGAAAAGAAAAAAAAACAATCATGGGGATAATTGTACAAAAAATATTCATACGGTGCACTGAAATATCTTGTACAGTCGGGCGAGGCCAGAGAAACAGTACTACTGAGTTCCCAAATGATTCACACGATACACTGAAATATCTCGTACAGTCGGGCGAGGCCAGAGAAAGAGTACTAGTTTCCAAGTTGAGGTCTAGAGTTCATTTTGATTTCCGTTAAAATGTTAAGTATTTTTATATTATTTTTTTCTTCTCAGGAGCTAAGAAATGATGGTCACTGTTTTTAAGGCAATCCATTTGATACGATGATGAAATATCTGAGTGGTCTGTTACAAACTTACAGGGATCAATTGCAAGAAAATTTATTGTTCGATACGTTTCGGCTTTTGAAGCTGCCAATAATGTTAATCTGAGATAAAGGTTATGTTTGTATATTATCAAAAACGGTTTTCTGATACTTCACTAAGAAACCACTTTAAGAGACATAAGGATCATAGATTAACACAACCATCATCATAATCACAATCATTAGCTTCGTGTGTTCTAGTTGGAGCGGATGCCTTAAACTTTCTCTAGTAGCTACGTACTAGCCTCTCCTTTGAACCCCATCTCCATCTTAAAATCCATTTCAACAGATACTGGAGCTAGATATTTATTGGCCAAAACAAAATATGATCATAATGTCGCTAGTAGCTCCTAGGCTAAGCGCTAGCTCCTTTTCTTACCAGCAGTTTTCTCGCAAATAACTCCTCTGTTAATTTCGTCTGTGACACCGGAAGAACACGACAGGCCACTTTTTCCTTCTTTACCTCGACACGAACACGGTAGATCGTTAAAATGTTCTTTCTTCTCTTGATCGTATTTATACATCACAGTGCAATTACTATGACCCGCTGCATCAGTATACCATCGCCATCCACGGTCAGGTACGTTTCTGCTATCACTTGGCCAGTGCAGCCTACTGGTTTTGTTTCCAAAGGGGCCAATGTAATACTCAGCGTGCTTCGAGCCCGCAAGATTCTGAATGAAGCCTGTCAAATAGTTCCACTCTTGGTCAGTTTCTATGGAAACGAGATCTCCGCCTTCCTCCTGACACCATTTCCTGCTTGAATTCCAGGTAAGATGATAGTAATGAATGGAGTATCTGACGCACTTACATGTGGGTGCCAAATCTTAAAAGGAAAGCACAAAAACGTGATATTAAAGACATTTCACAGCCAACACATTAATGTTCACAAACTGTTGACAAAAATTCACTTAATGATGAACAGAAATTTCATTACTTTGAAAATATTTGTACACATGCAAACTTCCCGTAGGCTGACACTCTTGGGAAATAGAAAAATGTCCGTAACGGAAAGTGGCCACAACAGGGCCCAGTTGTTCAAAGGGTGGATAACGCTATCAACTGGATAAATCACTACTCAGTGGATAAGTGTTTACAAAGCAAACTTTACAATACAATAGATGGTGATTTATTCGCTGGATGGAGTTATACAATCTTTGAACAACCGAAGCCAGCAGTAAAAAGGATAGGTGGCCGCTTATAAATACTTCTGTGACCCGGAATCAGAAACTTCAGATTTCAATTCACGGGAAAACAGAAAATGAGACCGCAATTGCATGCATTTTATAATCATGGAGTAAAATGGTCAGTTGTGCATCCGATCGTAAGTAAAAGGTCGCACATAGCAAATAATAATAAGTAATTTATGAATTTTTGGTAATATTCTAAAGATGTATTAGAATTCCTTATTTTTTAGATTTTCAAAAAATGTACTTTCCTGTTGTTCAAAAAGGTGTTAACGCAAGACGGCAGTTTTAGGTGTACTGCTACACTTGCCGCAATACTTGTTGAATGTGTTTCATCATGTTAAAGCTTTTTAGTTGCCTATGAAGCACAGAACTGCTGAGGAAAACCTCGGGAATGTTTTAGCGACAAAACTGTAAAACAAAAAAAAATGTGAAAGATACCCTCTTTGTTGTTGCAATTGTTTTCATTAGGACTCTCGCAGATGAATCCGTGCCTTCGTTCTGTAGTACAGTTCAAGTCGTTATACATGCCAAAGTCTTTTAAGTAGTCCTTATAAATAACCACACAATGTCCATCGCCATTGGGTTCTCTTATGGCCCAAGGAAAAGTTCCTTTCGATGCACTCACTGTGCTGTTATCACTTATCCATCTCCACTCTCCAGACCCGCTATCTTTCCTCAAGCCGATAAAATATTCAGCTGTATTTATCTTTTGAATGGTGTCATTCAAGAACCTCCATTCCTTTAGACTTTCAATAGAAACAAGGTCGCTTCCAGTGTTTTTGCAAGCACGTCTGCTTTCTTTCCAATTACGCTTCCGCATAGAGAGTGTAGCTACATGAAATGTGTAATTCGAACCACCGAATACAAAGTGATGAATGCTTTCGCCTAACAAATATAAAGCAACAACAACAACAACAAAATTATAAGTGCCGATTTAATAACTTACCATATTGTACTAAAAGTTGGGGTTGGTGATGGATGTGGGTAGTTGGATGGGTGGGAACTGAGGCTGGGTGACTGTAAAGTAGTAGATAAAATATGAGCGGGAGATCTGTATGGGCGTTTACAATGGCGAGCCGCTAGGCGAGCCATTGTAAACGGCCATACAGATCGGACGCGAATATTTTATTCTACTTGTGAAATGAAAACAATAAATTGAATGTAAAGTATTGTTATGCGAATCAGTAGAGATCTGTATCAAAAGTTAATGAATACTAATTAGCTGAGCAGGAGTTTGTATCAAAAGTTAATTCTTTAGTCTGATTTGTATTGGGGTTTACAGTTGTGTACATGTGATCTGAATACTGTGCTGGGATTGGTTTGCACCCTCATGAATTATTAATGAATTTCACAAGGGAATTTACAAAAAAGGCCCAGAAGGAACTTGATGTTATCGTAAGACGTACCAAATTTAAAACACAGATACTTCTCCAGATTTAAACAAGGGTTTTTTTTTACAAAAAAAACTATTTAACTGACATGAGATTACTGTTACATTTTGAGATCACTTCTTTGTCGTTGTATTACCGTATTGTTATTTATTTTCGCGGGACTTCATTTTAGCGATGTTCAAAAAAATTGCGAAATTAAACACACCGGTTTCATTGTATGTATGTTTTAATGTTTTTTTTTTTTGGCCAAATCACAAAATTCAAGTCCTGCGCGTTCCATTTAATTTGCGAAATTACTTTTCCGCGAAAATAAGTAACAGTAAGGTAATAGGCCTATTTTTTACGTCTCTTCTCTTGTTGCCGGCGTCAAAACAAAGCTTTGTATACTTTATTTCTGTTTCTTTCTGCCTAATTTGAGTCAGGTACTATACCCTACGAAGTAGCTTTATGTAGCCGGGATTAAATGATTGGCCCAAAAGTGCCGCAAAATTCACAGATGCCCACTGAAATGCAAAAGCTTATTTAGTAAATAATAAAGATGCAATATTTCTCACCAGCATTCCCAAAGGCTTGTATTTCCAGGCTGAAACGTAAAACAAGAAGAACCGTCACCGCAGCAAAAGATATTCTCTTCATCCCCGCAAAATGAAATTATCCGCTAGTGAAGTTCAAAGACAAACACGGCTGAAAACTGGTTGTTGAGACACTATAATTGAACATTAATGTGTGACAAAATAAATAAGTTCGTTTTAGGTTGCTTTCGAAACTACCCTTACCGGCTTTTTTAAAATATGGTCAGAAAAAGGTATAAAATACGTTTTTTATACCGACTACCGTCGACCAAAATTCTAAGGAAGCGCATCCCGCAGGTATACCGTTATAACGCAATTCATGATTAAAATTACCAAGTGAAATATTGCGATACCGTAATACCGCAAACCACAATGCCCTATTACCAACAGCGAGTGTGGTAAATCAAGCCTTTAGTTTTATTTAGGATAAGGCCAAAACGTATGCAAACATTTCAATCAAAGCGATGTTTCTTTTACTTTATTAGGAAACTGTGCAGTTTCGGTGAAATAAAACTGAAAATGCTAAAGGAAGTCACACTATGAGTAGAGCTCTGGAGCTGAGACATTTGTTGATCACATGCCTGTAGAACTGCTAACTGAAGTTGTAAGAAGATTAAAGGGAAATTCTAGATTATTCGTTGTATGTCTAAACTAGAAAGAAAACACGTCCTTAATCGCTCAAATATCAGTCAACGTTGGTCAAAGGTTGCGAGCGTCGTTAAAAACCTGAAGATTAACTGTGAAAAGTGGTGACAAGTTCACACTCATCAAATGAAAGGAAATAATATAATAAATGAATAATAACTATTGAATAAAAGGCAATTCATTCCTAAAATTGAGAAGTACTCTGAAAAGGAGGCAGCCTTGTTTTTCTCAGATGTTTGAGTTTTATTGGGGCATAACTTGCTTTTTTCAATTATTTGACCTTTCTATTTTATACTTCAGAAATTGTATATCACTGTTTTGAGCCAAGAAAAACTGAGCCTTTATGACTTCCTTTGTCTGATTGTAATATTGCAGTTTTAAGCGTGACCAATGTTTACTGTGCAACACATAGTAAAAACACGGCGGAGGTCGGTTTAGATTCCAACTCTTGTGAAGCTTAATTGGGCTGGATTTTGGCTTATCGGAGCACACTCACGGAGTGAAACATACTCAACTGCTGTAAGTTGCTGTACAATCGACCAGAATCTACTTTACTGCTCGAATAGGACGTCCTTGCATCACATAATGGTAGCTATCTCATACGTGATTGAAACATATATATACATACAGCGGATGGTGATTCTTCGCAAGTATGTCTGAATACCTAGGCACGTCCTGCGGAACCAGGCGTTTATGACAATAGAATCCTACAGTTTGTTTTTTTTCAGACGGGAAGCACGAACTATATTTTAATATTCCACGCGACACGTACGACACGCTTACTTTTACAACAAAGGGTCATACAAATATCATATCCCCGCTTATAATTATGTATTATCAACGTTATCTATAATTGCTTCAGAAAGCTTTCGGTGAACTTTGCCACACTAGCACGCTGACATATTCATATAAAGTAGAATATTTATTGCGCTTTCATTATTTCAAATCAAAGATCATGGCCACAACGAGAATAGCAGTACCTTACTTCATCATTGCTACTGTTTTCTTACTCCAGCCACGAGATTCCTCAGGTAAGCTCGATATATTCGATAATTTAAAAATTAGGGTTTTTAAATAGAATAAATATTTCACTCTCTTGTAATAGTCTAGTAGTCAGTGTTAATCGGACTGCACACGAACTTTCTGCCAATTGTTTCAGATCGTAGTGGAAATGCGATTGGCGTAAATATAACTTGTCTTAATCTTTTAACTGTTTTTTTCGTATATACATCCCCACCAGATAACTCTTGGAATCCCCCGGGGGGGGGGGGGGTACTCCGGACTATACATGACGGAGATGATCGAAGGATTTTTTTGGGTTTGAAATTTTTGATTCCGGGATCTTTTTGGGTTGGAAAATTTGGCAAGTATTTTTTGGGGTGACTTAGATTTAAATATGGATTTTTTGGGTTTTAAAGACCAACTTAAGTGCCTTACAAGGCGCGGCCTTGACGTATTTTTGCGAATATAGTACAAACAAACGTGTTTGAAATAAATGTGTTTTGCTGTTGTTTAAATGGTGTCGCTTAACAATGCATGTGTCAGACATGTGGTATTTTAAAAACTGGTAACACAATAGCCTGCAAAGTGTCCCATGGTGTATCCAGGCTCTATCGTCACTGGAATTCCCTTTTGCTGTAGTGAATATTTGAATTTTTCGCTTGTGATCACTGAGGTAATTCAACAAGTGATTTTTTGGGTAGTGTTGAAAGACTTAAGGTTTTTTTGGGTTCTGATTTTTGCCTCCATTCTATCATTCCCGTCATTTACAATCTGGAGTACCCCCCCCCCCGGGAGGGGGGGGCATTGGATTAAGGATAATACATGAAATATAAAAGTTCAAATGTGGCCTTGGTTAAATCTTTAGCCCACTTAATTTGACATTCAAGATATGAGATCTCGAGTCGTTCAGATAAATTTTAACCGTTTTATTTTCGGTAGGCACACAAGCTTCCGGTGCAGATATGAGTCTTCTACATTATTTTTATAAACATGTACATCAGTTGTTTCCCTTCGTTGCATTTTTAGACAATACGCGCGTACGCAAACTAGCCGTACAGCCTGCTTTCCACAATTTGACTTGTAATGATTAAGATTTCCTCTGTCATTTCCTCTGTGAAAATCTTGTGATATGAGATAAGTGTAGACAGTTACCATAAGTAACTTCACACAATGCTTGTACATCCTTTACTTGTTTTCAAATGAGCTCAAAATTATTTAATTTTTAGTCTTTTTACCTTTTTTTATAACCATCAGGTTGCTCCACACCAGAGCTTGGCATGGTAAAAGGCACTATTCCTGATAGTGACATCACAGCATCATCGGCATTGAATGCTGGTTCATCTGCTTTTCATGCAAGATTAGGAAACACTAAAGCATGGATTCCCGGTTCAAATGATAAACATCCATGGATTCAAGTGAATCTAAAGTATACGAGAAATATGACTGCCGTTGCTACACAGGGCTTCCAGGGTTCTTTTGTTAAATGGTATTATGTGAGCTATGGTGACGATGGAAAAAACTGGAAGAATTATACTGTTCAAGGAACTATAAAGGTACTTTTAAAAAGTACAGTGTACCGTAACCAGGAAAAGAAAGAAAAAGTGTCACTCTGCAGCATGCAAAGAAGTGTATGTCTGATAGCCCGGGAGCTAGATTTATAAGACTTAGTGCATTTTGCAGTCAGGCTAGTGGATATTATCCGTCACTTGCACGATGGGCAAGCGGAAATTTCTGCCCGGGAAAATTTTTGAAGAAACTAACGCTTATATTATATATAAGGAATTTTAGGCTAGTAAAAATGACTTTTGGGCCAGTACGTCCTGGCTATAGCTTGGGCAAAGGGCGAGCTGGAAAATTTAATTTCTTTGCTCCCTGATCTGTAAAGCTTGCTGTACACAATCATGTCTCTACAATGCAATATTCTGTTAGTACAACCTACAGCTGCACATGTACTGTACATACATGTATATCCGATTACTTATTTTCACGAAAATGGAACAGGCATATTTTGCGGGACTTAATATTTCATGATTTGTCCAAAAACAAAAAATATGTTTAAGACATAAAAATACTAACATTTAAAACCTTTAAAATGAATTTTCGCTGGTATTTAGCTTCTTAATTTAAGCCATTTTTTGAAAATCGCGTAAATTAAGTCCTGCGAAAACAAGTAACAATAAGGTATTTGCCGATCTTCAGAGAGGTTACACACTAAACGAATACAAAAAAAAAATTAGATCTAGTGGATGATTACAAGACATTTGCTCTCAGATCTTACAGACTAGCACTAGGAATTACTTTAAATTAGATAGCCATCATCAGCACCAAGACTACGTTCATTAGACCATATAATATACTATGCAATGTACATGTAATATGTACATACACATATATACTAAATGTAATAACAACAAGGCATATTTTGAACAACGTTGACCAGCATCTTCAGAAAATTTCGCTCTGACATGCATGTCGTATCTACATGTAACCTTTCCAACTGTGAACTGTGTATACAAATCTGAAATGTATAATTATTGTTTCTGTACAAGGCCTTATTAAAAATAACTTAATTATAATTATTTTTCTGTAGACGTTCCAAGCCAATGTTGATGATACTGGTTCCAAGACAGTTGTGTTCAACCCTTCAGTCTTAGCGCAGTACATAAGGTTGCACCCTACAAACTGCTCTAACCAGTGTGCACTCCGATTTGAACTTTATGGCTGTAATTTAACTACAGGTAGGACAAGGGATGCATGTTTATGTATGATGAAGTATTATTTTTCGGTTCATTTGCAGCTGATGCCATATTTTTGGATGGCAGCCAATGAAGATTTTAGATCAGTATTATATACCACAATTTTTTTATACAGCAGCGATCGTGTAGTGTGATGTGTCTTACTATGGTCAGCCAACAAACTTTTTTTATTAGTGTGTGCTCTTGTAATATTATTATTTGTTTGAGGAACATGCCTCCCTGCAAAGTTGAATATGATAAAATAGATACTTATACCTGTAGATACTTGTTACATCGTTTTTTTTTTCAACAAAACGCAGTGAAAACCTAAAATATTACAAGGAGGCACTTGTAAAAGTGTTTGTTGTGTTGTCTAGGTCTTTTAGACTTTAATAATGGTATTTTAAAAAAATAATATATATTTCACTCAAAAGACATTTTTAATGTTTTTTTGTTAGGCTTGCCTGGTCAACCATCTATACCCACTGCAGATTCAATTTTAAACGCATGAGATTACCATATCATGGACTGCACCCAGTAAAGTTGGCGATGGAATCACAGGATACAATGTTCAGTGGCAAGTTGTTGGAAAATTATTAACAAAAAAACAAAAAGTGGTAAAAGGGAGCACATCCGCAAGACTTGTTGTAACACCATACACTGAGTACGATATCCAAGTGAGGGCCTACAATGGGAAAGGAGATGGCCCTTGGTCTGCGTCGCTGAAAGTGAGGTCTAAAGAATCTGGTAAGTGAAGATCACACGAATGACTGAGAAGGAGCAATCTACATGTATGTGTACATCGTAATATTATATTATGTAGCTGGTGGGAGAAGTGTTGTTGTACATGCTATGTGACTATGGGAGGTGTGGTGGCCTGATGATCAGTGTACTGGACTTGGAATAGAACAGTCTGGGTTCTATCCATGGATGGGGTCATTGTGTTGGTTGGTGGGTCTCTCCACCCAGGTGTATTAAGTGGGTACCAGTGAATGAAATGCTGGGTCTGGGTAACCCTGGGATCGACTAGCATCCCAACCAGGTTAAGTAGAATTTTTCCTGATTGCTTCATGCTACTGAAACCAGGATAACCTCCTGCCTGATGGGCCACTAGGCTCAAACACAGACTAAGCCTTTACATGTACCTGGGTTATGTGACTGTAATTTGTCTTGTAATTGTGAGTGCTACATGTATGAGATCCTCACAGAGTGTAATACACCTGTCCATGTAAACATTGGCACTACAGTATAAGCCAATACCTCTCTCCTCACTTTGCTCTCTCAGGGCCAAATCAAAACAATCAAACAAACAAAAACTTAGCTTGCTCTTTGAACAAGTAGCCATCAAATTTTTTCTTGTCCATGGTACTTGTATAATTGCCTTAGTTTACTTTCAATAGGCAGATGACTGTGTCTGGACCCTTTCTTGTTAGACAAGTGGGCATGGAAAGTTACATTGTACTTACCCACCAGGAAAAGCTGCTTGTCATTGATGGCTGGGCAGGACTTTTTCCGAGCCCAGCTGTTCCAACATGTAGTCTTTTATAAAAACAGTAATAAAGAAGTTCATGGACATTGTTATGAATTTCAGATGCTCAAGAAACTGGCAAGGTTGCAAAGGAGGATGAAACATTCTTTTTGTGAGATGGAGAAAAGGGGTGGAATGGGTGCTAAAAAGGAAAGATAATGGGGAAATTTTTGGATGGGTTATTAACCTTACATTTTCTAGTTATAAAAATTAATGTATTATTGTAAATAACAGCTGTTCATGTTTGTTTTTTCATAGTTCCTTCTGCTTCTCCTGGAAACTTCAAATTGGATTCCAGCTCCTCTCTTTCATTGGATGTATCATGGGATGCCATTCCTCCCGAGCAACAGCAAGGAGTTCTTTTGGGTTACCATGTCTACTACAAGTTACAAGGAATTGCAACAGAGCTTAAAAAAAGTGTTGAGCCAAAGCAGTTGACGTACAAACTAACAGGACTTGAACATAAAATTTATGTTGTCAGAGTTGCTGGATACACCGCTGTTGGTGTTGGTATATCAACCACAACGCTGTCAAAGATTCCAAATGAAGGAGGTCGGGGGAGCACGGCTTTACATTAATTTTTAATTCAATTAATTATCTATCAATTGTTTTTTTTTTTCTATTACTGGTAGTTTATGTTCTTATTTGGTAAATACATGTACTTTCATATCAAACTGTTGTTTACACTTGTTGCCCGCGCGAGCAATGTTGCTAGGAACATTTTAAATGGAATGAAATGATGCCGTGTTAAGTCACTGTGTCTGTTTGTACTGACTGATATGAGTACTGAACTCGGTGTGGGTACTCGTAAAAAAAAGGTGCGTCAGGGAGGATCATTCTTGGGCACTAGACTCGGGCAGTGAGTGGAACAACCTTTGATGTGACTGTTTCATTTTAAAATGTGAAGTTACATGTATAATATATATGATAAGTGCAAATGCGGCCTTACACTACTGAAGACCTGAAAAAAATTTTCAGGCTCTGAGCGGGAGTCGAACCCACGACCTTTGCGTTGCCAGTGCAATGCTCTACCACTGAGCTATCAAAGCCACATGAGAGCGGTCGTATATGGGTAATCCCTTTATGGTGGACATGATACTCGGCCCAAGTATATGTGAAATAAATGAATGTGTGTCCAGCAGTAGCAGTGAAATATATATATGATAAGTGCAAATGCGGCCTTACACTACTGAAGACCTGAAAAAAATTTTCAGGCTCTGAGCGGGAGTCGAACCCACGACCTTTGCGTTGCCAGTGCAATGCTCTACCACTGAGCTATCAAAGCCACATGAGAGCGGTCGTATATGGGTAATCCCTTTATGGTGGACATGATACTCGGCCCAAGTATATGTGAAATAAATGAATGTGTGTCCAGCAGTAGCAGTGAAATATATATATGATAAGTGCAAATGCGGCCTTACACTACTGAAGACCTGAAAAAAATTTTCAGGCTCTGAGCGGGAGTCGAACCCACGACCTTTGCGTTGCCAGTGCAATGCTCTACCACTGAGCTATCAAAGCCACATGAGAGCGGTCGTATATTTTTTTTCAGGTCTTCAGTAGTGTAAGGCCGCATTTGCACTTATCATATATATATTTCACTGCTACTGCTGTACACACATTCATTTATTTCACATATACTTGGGCCGAGTATCATGTCCACCATAAAGGGATTACCCATATACGACCGCTCTCATGTGGCTTTGATAGCTCAGTGGTAGAGCATTGCACTGGCAACGCAAAGGTCGTGGGTTCGACTCCCGCTCAGAGCCTGAAAATTTTTTTTCAGGTCTTCAGTAGTGTAAGGCCGCATTTGCACTTATCATATATATATTTCACTGCTACTGCTGGACACACATTCATTTATTTACATGTATAATATTATTGTAGGCATGTAACGCGTGCAAAGGGCTATGATGATATACTCATGCTCTCTGCATGCGTCACCTGCCTATGATAATAATAAATTGTTGTGTGGCAAAATAGATATGTAATGTGTGCAAAAGAGCTGTGCAGCAAGATACTCTGCTGACGCCAGCGTACTGTTATTTTGTTACAATTCCCCGAAGTGGAGGTAAATAGTACTTTGCTAATTACCTCCTAATTAACCAATCAGCACGCGCGATAAGCAATACTCACTTGTGTGGTTTATACTAATTATAATTATTGCGTGATATTATAGGCATGTGATTGATTGATTGATTTAGGTTCTTATATAGCGCATTTACAAAGATCAATGCGCTTCACAATTATAATTATGGGATGAGTCCGGACATAATGCGTTTTTTGTAGTTTTAAATGAATGACAAAATGTAAAATGAGTGACAATTTTTTTTTTGTAGATTAAAATGAATGACAAAATTTGTACTGCACAGTTAATATTTCTGTTGATCAGGACTGTCATGAACGGCCATAACCCTTAACACTTGGGCTGAGTTCGCCCAATGTTAGGGGTGAAGCTGTCAATTGCTGTCATGTTTCACTTTATACAGAGTGAAATGCTACAGGTGATAACTTCAATGTAACGGCTGCTTAAAAACTTAAAGACAGCCCTGTTGATTATTTTCAGCTCCAACAGCTCCTAGAAGCTTCAAGCTTGTTGTGGAGTCATCCAAATCAATCAGGGCCTCGTGGCAAGTGCCTCAAAAGCTAAATGGCGTTTTCAAACGTTATGTAGTGATGTATGGCAAAGCAAGGGACAAACTAGATGGGAGGATATATACACAAAGAACATCATATTTACTGTATCCCCTGGAAGAATTTAAAGAATATTTTATCCAAGTCTATGCAGAAACAGTTGTTTCAGGAGCTTCCTCTAATATCGAGCAGGCTAAGACATTTGAAGATGGTAAATTGTTTGTTGTTGGTTTTTATTTCTGATTATTGTGATCTGTTACAATTCTCAAACTTTCTTTTACACCACGTAACTCCTTTGCATGTTTGAAAGTCGACATTTACTTCACAAAATAATATGCTGTACATGCGTGGAAAGGGCGGGGGGTGAGAAGAGGGGATACAAGGATGAAACAAAAGAACTCACATTCAGTGATCGATGAATAAATATTAATTTATTATATATTACCTTTTTGTTTTGTTTTTTGTATAAACCTGGGAGCAAAGTTAGAATAACAACTTTTTGCAAAAAAAAAAAATTCCTATGCATACCCTTGCCCTGAATTATCTTTTTTATACACCCCTGGAACATTAGGGCTTTTCACTAAGTATAATTATAATTAATTTAGTTTTTTGGTCTTCTCTGTAGTCTGAAGTGTATAATCTGTAAACTGAACCTTTATTAATGGTTTACTTTGTTCGTTTGACAAAACTTGTAGCTCCTAGTGCTCCTCCTGTCATAAATCCACCAGAGACCAAAGCAGAAGATGCTCACACGATACGAGTCAAGTGGCATGAAATAAAGAAGGAGAATCAAAACGGTATCATACTGGGATACTTTGTGTATTACAACGAGAGAGGCGACCTTAAAACTTACAGCCAGCAGACAACTGTAACAAACACCATCATCACTGGATTAAAACCATTTACAGAGTACTGCATCAAACTGAAAAGCTTCACAAAGAAGGGAGCCTCGCCAACAGGAAGGTGTTTCTTTGTTAAAACCTTCGAATCAGGTATTCAATTACAATCAAAGTCTCCTTCGAGCCACCTTATGGTATGTGGTAATTATTCGATGAAGATTTGCCCCTTTTTCGAACTAAAAAGTGTTCCATTTGTAAGGTGTTTTAGTTATTTCGCAATGATCCGGGGACCACGCTAATAACTTTCTGTTTAAATATATACAGTAAGTAGTTGCTCATTTGTGACTGATTAGCAGAGCCCACCTCGTTTCCAGGGACTCCCCCAGCCTCCAGTTCTTGCTCGGGGGGGGGGGGGGGGGGGGGGGAGACCCTGGGAACGAGGTTATAGTACATAGCCATCGTGTGAGAGAATCATGTCGCGGAGAGAAATGAGGGATTAGTCATAGTCTAGCTTTTTGATCATGGACGAAGATTAATCATTTTTTTCGTAGTTACAAGTCTGTGCAAAGTGTCACCTATATGAAAACTGCAAAAAGTCTGTCCTAAGTGTACCATAGTCCATAGCCTGTCCTTGGCGTTTACATAGAGTGGGGTGCAGCGTGCAGAATGGCGAGTGGTAAAAATGCATTTCTTTTCACACTGGTTTTTCTTTCTACCACACTAAACACAATATTGAAAAAGACTACTATTTCCAACATTATTATTTGAAATTATTAATGAAAGCTGTTTTGGTCAGTGCCTTGTGTCACTGTTATTTTTAGAAGAATTTGGTCCAGAAACAAAAGGGGTAAAGTGAACTTATAAAATAATATAAACCTGATTGAAACTGCTTTTGTTGTTACATGGCAATGTGACATTAACAACATGATAGAGGGCCGGTAGACTAATAAAGGTATGATTGTTGGGTTGTTGAGAGAGATGACAGGAATAAACTTATTCTAACCTTTACTGTGAATTATAAACATGTTGCTATTTTTACTTGACATGATTTCTTCTATTACAGGATTTGATAACTAATTATAACGTAACACGAGATAACTAGGCTGTGAAATTCTTCATTATTCAATTCATTTATATTTTTTTATTTAAGGTTGCCAGAACTCCTTATCTTTAGCAATATATTTATATATGTAATTCTGTAATTTAATTTAATGATAAGGAAATAAAGAGGATGTTGTTGTACATGAATTACAAAAAGTAACATTTTAAGCAAAAATGGAACAGCTCCTCATAACAAAACAATGAATGTCATTTAGTTCCTTTCGGTCTCAAGGTTAAACTCATTAAACTTAGTTTTAGTGAATTAGTTTTTTTACTTGAATTCTGCTAAACTGAATTTTAGAAACAATCTATCATCGAACTGGAACAGCTAGGCAACTTAACTTCTAATAAGTCTACAGAATTAACATTGTTATTTTTTTTCGGTCCGGAGGCGAAACTATAAACTTAACTTCGTTAAAGTAGTTCTACTCGAAATTTTGCTAAAAGTTAATTTCAGAAACAATCTGTCTTTGCACATTGAACTAGAACAGCTGGGCAACTCAATTCCTGACGACAAAATTATCGACATCAGTCAATTTAATTGACAATGTTAGTTTCTTTCGGTTCCAAGGTGAAACTACAAACTTAGCTTGACTGAATTACTTCTACATGAAATTCTGCTAAAACTTTAATAAGTTCAGAAACAATCTGTCATCGCACATCGTACTTCTAACTGGAACAGCTAGGTAACAAACTCCTCATAACAAAACTATCGACTTCAGACAATGCAATTGATAATGATAGTTTCTTTCGGCACGAGGTGAAATTATAAACTTAGCTTCGTTAAAGTAGTTCTACAATCAGTTCAGTGAAAGTTAATTTCAGAAACAATTTGTGATTGCACATTGTACTTCAGTTTCCAATTTTCTAGCATGAGCAGTTTCTTAGTAATCTCACCTTCTCCAATTGAGTTAATACCACCATCAAGGATTCCGATTGTCGTCAAAACGTCCTTCCTAATCAATAAGCTAATGTAACATTTTGTCCATCTTCTTCGGCAGCCGCAATCGTTGCCACTATGCTTCGTTCGCATTGGGAAAGTCGCATTTTTCACTCGAGCATTCTTGAGCACATTTTCTGTTGGTTCTTGAGGTCTTCAAAAGAGTATTTTGATCAAAGATGTAGCGAAAGGAACAAAAATCCGCCTTGTCGGGCTCGACACAACAGGCGCCATTTTGAAAACATGTACACTGTAGTGCCACTTTTGCTCCACCCCCTCCCCCCACATATATGAACATTAGACAATGGCACGACTATGTGGACAAAACAAAACCTAGTACGGGAGAGAGGGGAAACCGTGTTTAATTCACTTTTAATGCGGATTAATGCATACATTAATTGTTTAACGGGAATGGAGTGACCACAGGCAGACCACCCTATGTGTTCGTAGTTAATTATTGTTGTTGACATGAGACGAACAAAAGAAATTTTGAAATCGATAAGGGCTACTGAAATAAAGCTTTAGAAATAAAATATCTAAACTACATTTCGCTCTAAATATCTCAATAAAGTTTAATGAAATGTTTATCGACTCATGTGTCGTATTTTTTCGCCTGCGCGGGCCGTTTTAAGCGCTTTTTTAACTGATTTAGCCGGCCGAAGGCCGATAAGAGAAGAAAGAGGAGACAAGGCTTGCAAGTCGGCGGCCGACAGAAGCGACCTCCTCCACTTCAAACCGGAATTAACGCCAAACTAATGAAAAACTCACCTATCTGACGACGGCTGTCGATCGGTGAGTTGTTGCTCTATCTCTTCGCCGAATTTTAGCTTCATCCCTCCAACATTTTCCGAGAAAATCCATGCTGAAATCATGCAAACGGCTTTCTGACTATGATCGGTGCTCGACATAGCGACCAGGGAAATTCCAAACAGGCCGGCCGTTTCAAATTAACCAATCAGCGCTTGGTTGAAGTTCAGCGGAAGTGTCAAAACCCCTGTGCGGGGCAGGGTTGGGGTTTTGAACCGCGGCCGGCTGCCGCGGGAAGCCAAGCGCTGATTGGTTAATTTGAAACGGCCGGCCTGTTTGGAATTTCCCCTGGTCGCTATGTCGTGCACCGATCATAGTCAGAAAGCCGTTTGCATGATTTCAGCATGGATTTTCTCGGAAAATGTTGGAGGGATGAAGCTAAAATTCGGCGAAGAGATAGAGCAACAACTCACCGATCGACAGCCGTCGTCAGATAGGTGAGTTTTTCATTAGTTTGGCGTTAATTCCGGTTTGGAGTGGAGGAGGTCGCTTCTGTCGGCCGCCGACTTGCAAGCCTTGTCTCCTCTTTCTTCTCTTATCGGCCTTCGGCCGGCTAAATCAGTTAAAAAAGCGCTTAAAACGGCCCGCGCAGGCGAAAAAATATGACACATGAGTCGATAAACATTTCATTAAACTTTATTGAGATATTTAGAGCGAAATGTAGTTTAGATAATTTATTTCTAAAGCTTTATTTCAGTAGCCCTTATCGATTTCAAAATTTCTTTTGTTCGTCTCATGTCAACAACAATAATTAACTACGAACACATAGGGTGGTCTGCCTGTGACTATACCTTATGATACCATAAGGTAATCAAAGAGGTCTATGACCTACTCGTGAATGCGTTAGATATATTTGAATCGTTCCTTTGAACAGTATAGTATCGATGGAAAATATTCATTATAGGGATTAATAATAATAATCAACTTTATTTAAAGAGGGTGAACATATAACAGGACGCTTAGGTATAAGAATTACTTTTTCATCTATTTGTAATTGCTTAGCAAACCGATGGCGCAGTGGTACAGCTCTGCGTTCCAAAGCGGGTGACCCGGGATCGACCCTCGTACCTTGGCTAATATTCTTTTTTCCTCCTTATTTTTTTTCCACGGATATTATATACATATCTGTCTTGTATAAAGTTTCGATACTCTTTTACTGATTATCCTATAATAAATCGTGCCGTGCTCAAACCTTCCAGTCTTTTAATAACACATACATAAAGTCACTTGTCATCGTTTCCGAATGTTCGCGATTATTATATGCGAAAAGGCAATATTTCATCGTTTGGGAATCGATTGTTTCTCATTTACAGGGGTGAAGTATTTTCTACACTTATTTCTTTGAAATGATACCTTTGCAAAGCTGTATTTTTATTCACAGCCGAGGGAAACGAAATTTAGAAAGCTAAGCGCCTGTGAGCATACCTAATTTGCATAATGTTAACAACGATGGATGGAAGGATGGACGGAAGGATGGACGGATGGCTTCCCCCACTATACTCGTTCATTATGCATTCACGAGTAAAAAGGACTAATTCAAAGTTCTCACGTACTTTGTTTAAAACTAGTCCTGATGCATTTTTTTTTGTGAGTAAAGCTAATTAATTTTTCATATTAAACGTTTTTTCACCAAGAGGCAAAGTGTAACTTGGAGTAGCCAATTGTTTTGCTCAAGAAAAATCTCAAACGATAATAATTAACTAAATATACATACATAAATACATGATATGTATAAGCAGTTTTCATGGTTATGTGCGCTTGTTCCTGTTTGCATTGTACCTTTGGTAATTTGCCCAAAGTGGCAGGTAATATATGTACAGTGCACGTGAAGTTTCCAACATTCTCTTTATTTAGATTGTAATGAATCTTTGGCTACAATTGATTTTAGTTTCAAGAAAGCACAACCAGCATATACCATACATATACTACTTTTTATACCATGCCATAAAAAATACAGCCAATCAGAATACAGGAAAACCGTTGTATATTCGCCAGTATTCAACCCAACCTTCCTACCCTGCACTACGATCTTATTTTCATCGAAATTTAGTAAGCGTATTTTCTATGGCATCGTGTACCGAAAGCGTTGCATAACTAAACACTGAGGATGGCTAGGATGAAAATGAATTACAACTTGTAATTCCTCGCGTCTTAAAAAAAATCGATATTTATTGCCGTGGTTTGAAGTCCCGTTGCCTTTGGTGTTGTTTTAGGCCCAAGTCATCCACGATATGTCCAAGTTCGAGCCTTGTCTTCAGTTTCAATTCATGTGAGGTGGACGGAACCAGAACGTCCAAATGGATATATACAAGAATATATCATCTCTTACGGAACAAGCAAGGACTATCAGCCGAACGAGAAAACAGTGACAGCAGGGACAAGGGAACGAATCTTAGATGGTCTGAACAAGTTCACCACTTACTTCATCAAAGTCAGGGGCAAAACTTCAAAGATGGGGAATGCTTCTAAAATATTAAATGCAACAACGTATGAGGACAGTAAGTAAAGCCTGTATTCCAGCTAAGGGAGCTGTATTCTGATTATGGGCTGGCTCCCTAATAACTTCATTCATTGCAGTATATTCGGAGGCAACAAAACTTATTCTGTGGCAGAGTGGTACTTAACAGTGTTTAGAGAGTCATGATGTTCTTGTCATGACCAATTACCGTGCGGCAGTGCTCTTAAAAACAAGTAAACTTCATCAAATGGAAATACTTTGTAATACAATCCTTTTTTAACGCATTTGTTTGGTAAGTGCACACACACGTTCAAGTTTGCCTTGGGCTTATGATCAGAATTTTACAATATTTTCTCACCTTGAAAGTTGACTTGAGAAGACATCATGTCCTTTATACACGTTTGACGCACTTCTGAACTAACTTTCAAAACTTTCGAACTACCGCGATTTAGCATTTTGTGTGTGTTTAGATGAAAGCTTGTTTAAGTGCGTGAAACGTGTATAAAACACGAGATTACTCTTCTCTCTAAGCTGCCTTTTTTATAGAAGTAGCATTTTTAGTAAGCGAGAATTGATAAGTGCCTTGTTTTATGTCTTACCGGGTTTTAATTGCTGTAATAAATTCAATGTTACATCTGTTCTAATACTAGTAGTCCATGTTTGACAAGCACTGTGTGATTTCTCAATCAGGTCCCGGACCTCCCGTGCAATTCCTTAGACAAGTCATATCAGCTATGGATATTCATCTGTCTTGGAAAGATCCTCTTAATTCCAACGGGATTGTAAGGTTTTACTACATCAGGATTTACGACACCAAAACAGGCCGACAAGTGCAAAATCTTGTGAACAAGACTGCAATCAAATCGAATCGTCCGCAGTGGCAACTGATCTCCAACCTGAAGCCTTTTACAAATTACACCTTTACAGTACAGGCTGTCACAATCAAACCTGGAGAGATGGCGAACTTCACAGCAAGGACTGATGAAGGAGGTAAATCCTTTTTTCACCCTTTGATCAAGTGTAACATGTCCAGGTGTCAACTTTGTCACCTCAGTTGCCACCTAGTATTGTATTGTGCATCCTTTCTGCTCATAATTTCACGCGTGATTAGCACGCTCGCATTCAAAGTGGCGGCTTTATTTGGAGCTTGCCAGAGAGGTGTATGTTAATCGTTGTTGTGAACTTAAGAACGAAATTAAGTATTTGTTATCCTGCCCCAGCCAAATTAAGTGTTGTTATTCCCTAAAAAAACCTTTGGTACATAAACATTCCTTTCGCATGAGTTCTTCTCTTGAAAATATTGCAAATGGCAAATTAATTTTGTCAGAATATAAAACATTCCGTATGTTTGTAGTCCCCAGTCAGCCAAGAGATGTCACGGCTAAGCTGATAAATGACGCCATAGTTGTAACTTGGAAAGAACCAGAAGATCATAATGGAATACTATCTAGTTACAAAGTGAGTTCAAGCGCTGCAAGATTTACCCCCCCCCCCGGGGGGGGTACTCCCTTTTACTAGCCTATACGGGGAGGCTCCGCCCAAAAGGGGTACCTTTTTCAGGCTTCAGGTATTTAAAAGGGTAGGGATTTCACAAGTTAAGGTATTTGAAAGGGTAGGAAATTCTGTCATTAAGATATTTAAAAAGGCCTTTAAATTAAATATTTCGAACAGACGCAACTTATGGCTGTATCGTCTTTATTTATTAAGCGCTACATAAAAATGGCAATGTCTGTTGGTATATGAAAGGGGTACCTTTTTTTCTATAAAAGGTACACGAAAGGGGTGCTTTTTTAAGCGCTTTTATTACTTCATTGCTCTCTCTTTGTTTTGTTTTTTCGACCACCGTGTTTTATCTTTGGCAGCTAGCCTTCATCTTTGCTTATCTTTGAGTTGTTGTTGTCGTTTTTTTAAACATCTATAAGTAACAGTTGAGATAATTTGTTAGCATCGCCATTAAATATTTTTTTTTATTCTGAGATTCAACGGCCGTAGCATGGAATGTACTCTCCCCCTCCCCGACTGTGATACACCTAAACGAGGATATTTTCCGTAGTTCATTGACTTCATGAAGTCTTTCCAAGCTAAACAAACCAGAATACCAGATTCTCACCGAAATGAAAATTCAAGCTTTGACTGTCAAAACAATTCATACCTACAATTCTAAGGGGACAGACCATGAACGTAATGACGCTCCTGAAAATATCTAATTGCCGTAACCGTTCATTAGAAGGATGCCTAAAATGCGTGCAATAATAATAATAATAATAATAATAATAATAATAATAATAATAATAATAATAATAATAATAATAATAATAATAAAAGCTTTTATTTATACACGATAAATGTTTTGCAGCATAGCTGATGTGGTCGTGTTTACAAATTACTATTGAATCTAACTAAACCCTTAAATAACAAGTAAAGACTACAAACTAAGCATTCCAAACAAACAAAAATACACAACCTCTAAATCCCTAATACTTTCAAAGCACCCTTGAAACTTGCCAACGATTCTTTAAGGCGGGCCTCGTTATTCAAAGAATTCCATAATGTGGCCCCTTCATAAGTAATCGACTTTTTGAGAAAGTCAGTCTTTGGTCTTGGTACTGACAAGCAATTTTTCCTTCTAAGATTGTAATTAGTCTTCTGCTCCGTCCACAAGTGTTGTAATTGGACCGGAGCACCTCCAGATACACATTTGAAGACAAAACAAAGTACCCTGCGGATGTACATTTGCCTCAATGGTATCCACTTTGCTTGACAATTGGTTTCGGCTCCATTAAATCCTATACCAATTGCAGAACATTTTAGGAGGAGCCACCCACGATGTGAGCACAGTTACAGACAAGACAAAATAATAAGGAAAATAACGTAAATAAATGTAAACCGTTAAATTACGAACTAAGCGCACACGTCAAATAAATTAAGCAAAGCGCGCGCATGATATCACGAGCACAAGACTAGCGCGCGCACTTACATAATAGTGAGATGAAACAGTGCGTGAACAGAGAAACTAGGATTGTTAAAAAGATATAAAAACTACCAACAAGCAAAGGATACTTTATGGTTTTTAACGATGAGCTGCCGATCTTAACTCTCTTATCGAAGCGCCATATTTTTCAATTAATGCGCCGTGGCGTTTTAATAATTTATTAAACGATTTAAGAAGCAATGCTGATTTGAAGCCTTGCTGAAGCAGTTGTGAAGAAAGACATCGGAGTCTCTGTTTGAAGTCCATCTTGGATGTGCAGATCCTGGCATATCTCACCAATTGAGATATATAAACACGATAGGCCGGATTGGCTGGAATGTTGCTGTCCATATGAGGAAAATTTACAATCCGAAATGTAAAGTCATCTCTCTTGTCGTAGACGCTGGTACGGAAGGGTGTGTTGCTTTCTACAAGTATGTCTCATCCCTCTGACTCTTCACTTCTTATTTATAAGTCTCCGTGCTATTTTTTTATTTTCTATTTCAAGGTGTACTGTGAGGGCAGAAGAGACTTCAACAGTTCATTCAGGGTTGACACCCAAGTAGTAGTAGCTGTAAGCTCTCCGCGTACTGTTATAAAAAAGGAAGTGTTGAAGCCTGGTACGAAATACAGTGTGTATGTTAAGGCAACTACAGTGAAAGGAGATGGCGTTCGAAGCGACCTTGTTGCACTTCAAACACCATCAGGAGGTATGCACGAAGGGCTCATTTTCGAGTATGTGATTTTTGTGGTATTGTCATACTACAAATACCATCAAAAGGTATGCGTTAAGGACTGGTTCACTATTTAATGTACTTATTTCTGCTGGACGTTTGATAATGAAAACCTCGTATAAGTAGACGCTATATGCATTACTGACAATCGAACCTCTCCTCGATCAAGGACACCACTATAATGCGGACACTTCCCAATTACGGACAGTTTCCTTGTTTCGAATGTAACCAAAATTCATATCAACTGTACCTCTGTGATACGGAAAACTACATAATACGGACACTTTATCCTAAACCTTTGGTGTCCGTAGAAGTTAGACTGTACCATTTATATGATGACTGGTTATCGCAGGGATTCCAGAAAATAGTCCATACCCACTCCATAAAGGTTATTAGAAATTCAGAAGGGGTAGGGTGTGGGAGAGTCTCAGAAGCCATCCGTTTGTTTAGGAAGGTATGTAGCTGAGCTGGAATTTCCGGATGGGCTGATCAATTGAGATGAAAAAGTCCTTGGGAGGCGGGGGACGGGTGGTGGGTTGTGAATGGATGTTTTCTGCAGCAACAGAATTGGAATAAATTTGAAAAACTGATTGCCAAAGTATTCTTTTATTTAGTGGAGATTGTTCGGTTTCAATTTTAATGTTTATTGTTTATCATTTTTGTTTTGCATGCCTCTTTGTTTTTAGTTAGATTTCCACTGTAGGATACTCACTGTTTTCGTACATTTACCTATTTAATAATTTTTGTTGTTTACATTTTCATTTCAGCGCCCCCTCCGCCACTTCCTCCCCGGTTCGTTAAAGATGATGTCACGCCAACAGCAATTACTGTTTCTCTAACACCATTATCAGATAGCAACGGAAAAATCATGTAAGTCTGCAGGAAATCTTTATTAAAATGATTTTACGTCATAGGCCACCCCCACTCAAACGTTCTCAGGTGCTCCGGGTATCCGAGGGAATATATGCCATTAGGAACCGAAACAATGCTCTTTTCAATGGAAAAACTGAGCCTTTCACAGACTTTCATGACATTCTACAAAGAATCCATAAAATTTACATGCCCAATAAAATCGATTGATTTTACAAAATCTCTGTAGGTCTGCACGTTTACAGACTTGAGAAATATAAACATTTTACAAAAGTGTATATAAGTCTTATAAAATATCTGTAAACTATTGCAAAATTTACAAGGAGAACATTGCATCCACGAAATGGGCCAAAATTTCCAGATGTTTTGTGGGTTTTACAAAATGTCTGTAAGTGTGCACGTTTACAGACATTGAATTTACAAGTAGAGTATTGAGATGTTAAAAAAATACAGTGATTAAAAAAAATTGTAAGTCTGTAAAGGGTTCAGTTTCTGCAGTGTAATTATAGGCGGAAACTCGTGATATCTAATCACTTGATTAATAAAGGCTGGTCGACGCCTTTTAAAGTAACGTTTGTTCGTAACATTTGAACTCTTTAAACCGGGGCTGTTCACAGTATTTACTTTGTCAAAGTCGTTTTCTATTGTTGTCATTTATGCTATTAATGTTACTGCCGTTTCAATTTCCAGTTTTCACCAGCTCATACTAGAGACGTTCGTCCTCGCAAAAGTCACCAAACGAGATACACCCTCTCTACCAGATAAAATTTTTGGCTACAAAGAAGCGCAAGCAAATAGCGATCAATTCTACATCACAGCTCAATTCGACAGAGGTAAACTTCCTGACGAGTTTACTCTTGGCAATGGAAAATTTTACGGTGGTTATGAGAATGCTCCGCTGCAGCCAGGGACGTATTACACCGTGTACTTGAGAGCAGTAACCGAGCATAATGGGGTAAGCATGCATAATTTTGTCGTGTAAGCAAGGAATGTCAGAATTATATCAATCCATCCATAAAATGTCAAAACGCTTGCACGTGATCAGGATACCACGTGTTATACCTACACGAATATCAGTCTTGTCAGGTTCAGTTGAAAGTTAACTGTCCAACAAGGGTTCTACGTTTTTTAGAGCTGTACCATTAGGAAAGTGAATTGTTGCATAGGGAGGGTTGTCACTTTTTCACACAACCAGTTGGATTACAGGAATTTTCTTTTTAACCTTAAAGACCTTGCGATATTGTCGTTTTTTCTTTTGCTTTTTTTCAACAAATAATTACTATGGATTTTAAATTTACGGTGTGTCCTGTTGGCACTCATAATAATGGTACAACTATTTGTAACGCACTCCAGGCATGGTCCGAAAAATTATCCCTTATCTATGTTTTTACTTTGGTCTTTTCTGTCTCTGGAGCCATTTCATTTCTGAGTGGTAGACTATTGACGAATTACAAGGCGTAGCCGCGAACCCTAGTGCCATAAGAGCCCCGCTATCTAGTCAATGGTTGCCTCAAATTCCAAAGTAACGTCACGCTTGAATTTATCTGTCGGAGGGTAACACTTTCTGTAAATTATCATATATTGTTATATTGTATATGATATATTTTATACCGTGACAGTGTGATACGGTTTCCTTTTATCATCTGCATAGAAATGGATATTTGGAAAAGCAGCGGGTTTAAGCCTTCCGTGGACAGGTAACTATTGCATCGGTTATGCTTAAAGTAACGCAACTGGATTTTTTTCAAGGGGTAATACCGCTCAAGTTTGAGAATTAACTACGTCGCCATTAACAATGCTATCGAAAAACGATCACCGCAGAGTATTTTTTTTTTTTGTTATGACCAGTGCTATATAGCCATCGGAGTTGCCATAGTGAGGTATAGTTCATATTATCCCCAAATATTTCGATAACGGTCCCATAAAATTTGTTCGAACTTTGCCAATATCGGGGCGGCTGTGTGTGGTAAAAGCTCCTTTAACGATTTTCGAAAAAAAATATCCTGGTGCAGAGGAATACGAGCGAAAGTAAAAAACGCAATGACGTCAGTCCGTCGTTATGGCAACTCCGATGTAAATATAACACTGGTCATAAAAAAAAATCATCTTTATCTAATACAACTGTGGTGATCGTTTTTCGATAGCATTGGTAATGGCGACGTAGTTAATTATCAAACTTCTCTAGTTGAGCCACCTTAAATCTTTCAGTCAAATCTCAATTGAATTTAAAAGCAATGGGCTATACCCCCTCCCAGTGAAAGTCTGCTTGCTGGTGAGGAATATTAGTATTTTTGTTTTAGTAATGAAAGCCTTTGTATAATCCATTTCATATCAAGTCAGCGGTGAACGAAAAAGCGAGTGAGCAGTATGTCATCTGTATGTATCCGTCTTAGATTTCAGGGTTGTCCTAATAATTACTGACTCCCTAAAATCCCATTGTTTTCTCTCTGCAATCTATCGACGATTGAAGCCATAAACCAAAAAATCAGCGTGGAAGCGACTTAAATCGTCTATATGTACGCAGATGACACAACGGCTTACTGTATAGGAGATACGATAGACATTGCTATTGCGCAGCTAAACAAGATCCTGAAGGATGTATACGCGTGGAACAAATCGTTTAACCTATCAGGAAAGTAATGTTACACCGTGTGCAAGTATTTAACAAAAGCAACACGAGAATAAAAGGTACCTGTCTTAGCTAGTTGATTGCCAGTTATAAATCACAGCGTCATTTTTTTACTTTATTAGGATCATTATTACATTTCTCGATGTCGCCACCAATTCCCTGGAACGGAGCCCAAAATTATTCTGTTGCATGGGTTATAGCTGCATCCGTTGAAGGAGTTCTGCTTCTGGTATTGACCGCGATTATTGTGTTTGGATTTGTACGATGGAGGCAGTCAAAAGCTAAAGGCAAGTAGATTTAAACTTAACTTGTTTAATATGTTAAAACGAAAATAAACAATAATGGACTTTCAGATATATAAGCGCAATCAAGGATAAGTATTTCATGATATATTATTTGATGTTTTTAAACACGTTTTACATGTTAGTGGTCCATCCACTTATTTGTATTGCATTTGTAGTACTTTGGTCTGCTACCCACAATTTTCTAAAATTACCCTGTATATGGGTAGATATATATAAAATGAGGCACATTCAAGTTTGTGTCTAAAGTGAGTATGGATAGTTATATATAAGTATCAGTTAACCAGGCGGCCAAACGAAACAGCTGTTTGGAGATATTTTTAAATTTTGCCTCCCTTTTCATTTTCGTATTTTCTTCTAATGCAAACCAGAGCGGTATTCGGTAAGATCGTCAATTTTGCCTTTAATTTAAAGTTATCGATGGGGGGGCAAATTAAAAAAATTGACAGAAGTTTGAGGACAGACAGTTGCTAATAACAATGTTCTTGCCAATGAATAAATGATTTGCGAAGAAGGGGGCTTGCCGATACGTCCAAAATAACGTATACTATAGTAAGCAGTTTGGAGAAAGGTCTTAAGATTTGGCAAACTGTAATGATAAGTGTCTTTCATAGTGACGATTTTTAAAAGCTTTAAATCTTGATCTATTTAAAGACCATGTAAGGAGAGTCTGAATGGGGTTAACCGACTACCGACAAAGGGCGAAAAATATAACTGACAAACGACAAAATAATTTAATTTTAACTGACTACCGACATGAGGCCCCTCCAATTCATACCGACTAGCGACAAATGGCGAAAAATATAACTAAAAACCGACAAAGTAATAAAATTTTAACTGATTACCGACATGTGCACCCCCCCCCCCCCCCCATGCAGACCCTCTGTAAGCAGTAAATTAGTCGTCGTAAATTTAATCTCTAAATAAGTGTGGTCTAAACACTGGAATTTGCGTAGACTATGTATTTGCTGGCATTACCAACATGATCAAAACGGCTTTATGCAAAAACGTTTCGTGTTTCAAAATATTTTTTAACAAATATTTCAGGTTCAGAGAAAAACGAGGTTTCAGATGAGGAAAATTATGAGAGTGTAGATGCAGTAAATGTTGTGAGACATCCTGGCTCACCCCTAGAAGAAGACACTAATATCGACGGAAGGAACAACAGACATGCAGTTCCGAGTTTGCATGGACAATATACTATGCTTGATAAAAATACAATGCAAGTAAGTAGCTCACAATATGGGAGGCGCGGTGGCCTAATGGTTAGTGCACCGGACTCCGGATCGAGTGGTCCGGGTTCGAGACCTGGCCGGGGTCAATGTCTTGTGTTCTTGGGTAAGACACTTTACTTTCTTATTGCCTCTCTCCACCCAGGTGGGGGGGGGGGGGGGGAGGGGTAGAAATATTCCTTGCTGCTTAATGCTAATAGAAACCGGGATAAGATTCGACAAGTGTGGGCCACTTGGCGTAAGCTTCCCCTAAAGTAACTCACAAGTAAATTTGAGGTCGTTTGATTCATTTTAAGAAGAAAAATGACACAAGTTGTCATATTTAAAAAGCAATATGCCCATTTAGAAAGGAGTCTGGGAATCCCTATGCCACCAACAGAACTGGCGTTTATCTTCATGTAGTTTTCCTCGAATAGTTTCATTATTGCAACAAAATGGCTTGTAAACTTTACAAAAAAATTGTTAAAACAATCTGACAATCACCTGGCAAGCCCTAACATTTTTTTTTTCTTCTTGAAGGACCCTAGTCAGCTAGGCCTTTGTTTTTGTTTACATGCGAGAGTTTTAGTATAAATATATTTTACGCAGAGCGTGTCCAAACGAAAGAGATCACTGTAAAACTGTCAAAGGCAATTCAACAGACTTCCAGTAACACAAGTTACAGCAATGCAATAACATTTCGCTTCACCATAAAATTTTCAGACAAGTTGAACAAAAATGTTGCCTGTATTAGCGGGCCTTTAACAGCCTGCTACAGATGTATGTCCTTTTATCTAGTTGCAGCTTGATGGCTATCTAATTAAATTTATTCTTCACGCTTTTGAATAGGGACATGACCCACTTGTTTACACAGCGTTGGTGAAACCAAGTAATACAGATGGACAAATACCACACTTGGATGATTCTGCTGCTGAATTTGATGATAACACACAACACTCGTGCCAAGATGGAGAGAGTCGCCCAAACTACGAGAACGTCTCGGAAATATCCACCGATTATGAAAACAATTATTAAACAACGATCAACTTATGAAATCACAACTTAAAACTTAAAAGGATTAACAGGATAAAAGCGAAAAAAAATAGTTGTCTACGAAAGGCTGGCAAGCAAGATTTTTAATTAAATGATGTGGTTTAAACTAAGCTTTCGCCTTAACATTTCCAATCCAGTTTGATTTTTTTCTATTCCTTTTAGTTTCTGGTAAATATTTAACAGTTATTGGACGAGATTGAGCAAAATATCGTGATTTGTCAGTGTCTCGCACATCAACTATTTGCCTCAGCTGACAAATCACGATATTTTGCGAGAACCGAGTTCCATAATTGTTTTATCATTCGATCACTAAATTTGTTTCGCACAAAGTACCTTCGGGAACTGCGTGGAAACCGCACTAGTTCTTGCTGAATTAATGCAGACGAAAGCGTGACTTCGCCTTCGATAATACGAGCTGGTCTTCATCCAATTCTTTCTCTTTCAAATATTGCCGAAATAAAATAAGAGGAATTTCCATTGCGTTCTTTGTAGTTTCGCTGTTTTTTCGGGCCTAGTAGACAAATGCAACCGCTCTTCTTTCCCTCTGGAAAACGAGCTGCCATTTTTCTCGGAAGTGGACACAACTAGGCATGAGCAGAATATTTTTTGTAGCAAAACACTGTCAGACGCTAATGCGCATGTGCAGAACATTATTTGTAGCCGGGCAGTTATTTGTAGATCACGTGGTAGCCAATTAAAAGGAAGAAAAAATTGCATCAAATGATAAATAATGATAGCGAATACTAGAAAACAAAAGGTTTCAACATCAAACTAGATTGAACAAAACCAAATCAAAAGCAAACTGAAAACTGTCCACAACATATAACATGGCCTTACTGGGCATATTGACTTATCACAGTCTACTTAACTTGGCTGAGAGTCAAGGGGACATTAAAGAACTTACGAAGTTAAACACCTTTGACCGAAAATATTTTATTCATTTATTTGTCGTGTCCAATATCGTGGCTTTCTGGTTCAAGCAAACTGACCTGCCTGTTGTAACAGTGGCAAAACAGAGTCATTACATAATACACCCGTTTCATCCTATGAGTAGAGACTGAGTACACTTTCTCCATTCTCTCTCTCGCCCTACCCCTTCCTCCATCCCTCTAAGCTCTAAACTTGGGTTTAACCATCGGACGTACCCTCAAATTCATACCCTTACCATCGTACAAGAGGGAGGTGGATGAAACCCCTCCCCGGAGTTTTCGTTCTATTGAGGAGTAGCGAAATTATTTTCCACTGATAAGAAAGCCCGTAGCTTACTATACAAGATGACATAATTTAAATTGGCTACGTCAGTAGGTTTTTTCTCGAGAATAAGCTGTGTTACATTAAAAATTAGTAATTCGACTTACTAACGGAAATAATGCTTTTAGCTACAATCACATTAGCATTACTTAAAGTGACCTTAGTTAAATTCGTATTAATACCACTTCAATAAGAAGCAACATTTATCCTAATGCCGAATACACGAACTAATTATGCTGTTATTTACATTATTTGGTTATCTTTTAGTTACTAGTACTGTCGTAGCAAACGTCTTTCGGCGAAAGCAGGCATTAGGTTACCATGGATTACCATGCCAAGTTCCATAGAAATCCGTTAACGTTAGGGTTAGATTTAACGTTAAGGTTAGATCCTTCGGTAATAAACTAATTCCTCAAAAAAATGCAGAAAAATGCGCAACAAACGAAGACTATACTTTGAAGTTCAATGGCCAATGTTAGATGCCATCTTTGAAAAAAGCAAACAATCAAATAAACAAACCAAAGTTAACTCTGAACAAACAAACATGCATGGTACTTATTTTTTTTTTTCAATAATTCAAGTTGGAACCGAAAAAAATATAGACAACGTCATAATCAGCTGTAGTTACTTAGTATCACCCGTTATCTATCTTACAACGTTCTTTATTTTATGTCGGAATAAACCGTGCGAGTTGATTGTTTTTCAGCATTGATTTATGCGAAGTCAAGCACTGCATATACGGTACCAAAAGCGTCCTAGAAAATAAAAACGTGTAAAGATTAAAATACAATAAGATAATTATGTATTAACGAACTTGCAAGTGTTACATAAATTGTATTAAACATATCATCACAAGTTTATCTCGTATTAAAGGGCCAAAAAAGCAAAGCAGGAGCATATTCTGCATTCTATTGCAAGAACTGACTAAGAATATCGATATAACAATAATCCCCACAACATTGACTGAAAAAGGAACAAGTTCCTTTAAATCGTGCCTCTTTCCATAGGAATCTGATTTATGGAGCAAAAACAATATGTAGCAAGCGAAAATTGGCGTAAAAAGCAATCTTGGGTACTTTTGATGAAGGTAGCTGGTATCGGTTTTCAGCACTTTATAGCTCTTATACTTCGACGGGTCAGTACTACAAATCTTTATCAGTAAATCATTTTAAATTGGTATTTGATTGTTGAATACGTTTTATTTATTTTATTGACGTCATTGGTTACCATGGCTACAGTATGACCGTTTAAAAGCACCCTAAATTTTGGCTTTTAGTGCTTATAAATCAGAACGAGCTCAATGACCCTCACTTAAATTCATAATTGGAACATTGAGCAGCATGTGAAGATACAACTTCCTATAAAGTTAAAAAAATTCTAAGAAGTGGTTTCAGAGCCACCTTAAATTTTTGAAAATTTAAGGTGGCTCTAAAATGGTCTAATATAATTGTTTTAACTTTGCTTGAAATTGTTGTATCTTAACTTGCTGATCAATGTTCAATAATAAAACGTGGGGTTCATCGAGGTCGTTGATGCCAGCCACCTTAAGCCGCTTTGCCTTCCCAATTCTTTGTTGCTTGTTTTTACTTATGTGTTGAGCTAGAGAGGCCTTGCTGAGAGTGAAGTATCTTGCACAACAATGGAACACAATGAACTATAAAGTTAGCTCGAGCTATGCCTTTCTCATCTCGAACAAATCGTTCTTAATTTCCATTACAGGATCTGAAAGTTAGAGATTGTTAAAAGAAATGAATCGACGAGTGTAGTGCAACTTGCTTATATCAAAGTGAAAAGAGAAGTCTCACAAAATTAAAAGCTTCGGCAAGCTTTTTGTGAGACCGTTGATAAGTTTTAGAATATTTAAACCGTCTCACAGTTAGGTTCCAGCGTTAACAGGATAAAAAAAAAGTTGAGGTTTCTTCTTAGTTGCAACTAACCGTTTCTGTTATTTGCCTGTCAAGTTAAAATATCCGAGAACAAATAACATAATAACAAAATGCCTTTTTAGTTATTTGTTATCGGAAAAATTGAAGGAACATTAAATCCAACATGTGTTACTTTCACTTTGCACCTAGTTCAAAATTCTGTAAGGCATGTTTTTTTTTTCTGCGTTTTAAGGTGGCTCGACCCAGTTTTTTTCTAGCGATACCTAACAACTTTGAAACCCTCATACTTAAAGGGATTGATGTCAATGACAAAACTACTACATCACATGCATTACACATAGACTGAACTTCAATATGTTATAAATTTTTTGGCGATCAGAATGAATATCACGTGGCAATGACGTCACACAGGGTATTGCTCTGAATCGATTTTTAGGTGGTAACCGCATTTTCTCTCGAGATCCTCCACGCTACGTATTCCTTGGGTGTTTGCCTTCATCTCAGTGGAGTTTCATCGAAATCTACAAGAGGAATTTTGAAATATCTTGGAATTTCTTTTTAGATGGTATAATTTATGCGTAAAATAAAGTCAAGACTTCATATAAAGAAATTTGCTTCTTTTTTATGTTTAATGAGAGGATTTAGCCCCCATTCCTTTAAGAAATGTCCCATATAGTACATCCAAACCTTTAGAAGAAAGTAGACTTGCGCGATTTTGAAATATATGAAAATATCTTAATCGGAGTAGAGCTCAATGTTTAGCTCTATTTACCATTTTTACGGCTACTTTTGCAAAAAAGCGATTATTTCAAAAACCCGTCGATGAAATTTTTCCAAATTTTTTCAGCGTGACAAATAATCAGTACACCACACAATCCCTAAATTTCATGCTCATTGAAAATTTCTAAGGTTGTCTAAACTAAAAGCAAAATTGAGTAAACATTGAAGCGATGTCGAAGTTTTGAATAATTTTGTGCTCTGGGATTTCCTATTGTTTCGATTTAAACACAACATCGAATTCCTGTGCACCACGCGTGTAATGACCACGCTTGGCTACCCTCCGAAAGCTTTCCGAAATAGTTCGGAATATGGTAATATTCTCATCGATTTCAAGTAAACAATAATGGATGAATGAATACATTTTCAACTGAAGAAAGCAGTCACACAACACCAAACTCAAAGCCGGTTAACTTTTATCTCAGCCAAGACGTCGACCCAACAAGAAATTAAAAGCTAATGCGTGACAATTTCTTTTCCATTGTTCCATATTTCGGAAAGATTTCGAAAAGCTTTCGGAAGGTAGCCAAGCGAAGTCATTTCACGCGTGGTGCACAGGAATTCGATGTTGTGCTTAACTCGAAACAAAAGGAAATCCCAGAGCACAAAATTATCTCAAACTTCGACATCGCTTCAATGTTTACTCAATTTTGCGTTTAGTTTAGACAACCTTAGAAATTTTCAATGAGCATGAAATTTAGGGATTGTGTGGTGTACTGATTATTTTTCATCCTGAAAAATTTTGGAAAAATTTCATCGACGGGTTTTTGAAATAATCGCTTTTTTGCAAAAGTAGCCGTAAAAATGGTAAATAGAGCTAAACATTGAGCTCTTCTCCGATTAAGATATTTTCATATTTTTCGAAATCGCGCAAGTCTACTTTCTTCTAAAGGTTTGGATGTACTATATGGGACATTTCTTAAAGGAATGGGGGCTAAATCCTCTCATTAAACATAAAAAAAGAAGCAAATTTCTTTATATGAAGTCTTGACTTTATTTTACGCATAAATTATACCATCTAAAAAGAAATTCCAAGATATTTCAAAATTCCTCTTGTAGATTTCGATGAAACTCCACTGAGATGAAGGCAAACACCCAAGGTATACGTAGCGTGGAGGATCTCGAGAGAAAATGCGGTTACCGCCTAAAATTCGATTCAGAGTAAAACCCTGTGTGACGTCATTGCCACGTGATATTCATTCTGATCGCCAAAAAATGTATATCATATTGCAGTTCAGTCTATGTGTAATGCATGTGATATAGTAGTTTTGTCATTGACATTAATCCCTTTAAGTATGAGGGTTTCAAAGTTGATAGGTATCGCTAGAAAAAAACTGGGTCGAGCCACCTTAATACGAACCCAGGCTTCGTACGCTAGGTCCGTACTGTATAGGTAAAATTACCTTGCAGGATGTATGAAAAAAAAAACGATATTCGAACAACACAGGTAAGCAATGCAACAAAATAATAAATTAAAATATAACAAAAAAAGCGCCCACCCGCTCTCTTTTTATAGAAATCCGGACGAGAAACATTTTTTTTACCTTGCAGGATGTACGAAAAAAAAAATCGATATTCAAACAACACAGGTAAGCAATGCAACAAAATAATAAATTAAAAAATAACAAAAAAGCACCCACCCGCTCTCTTTTTATAGAAATCCGAACGAGAAACATTTTTTTTTAACTTGGCCTAACATATATATTACCTCATCATTTTTCTTTTTCTTTCTAGCTTTGTCAACAACAGCATACAGGTAGTCCTGTTTACCATCTCTCCGATCTGTATGCTCTTCAGGCTTTTTAGCTGTTGCGGGACTTGGTTTTGATGCTTCAGATTTGCGTTGCCCGATCAACCCTAGCTCAACGTTTGCATAAACGTAATTTTCATCCTTCAGAGACTGACTTAAGGAAGCTGAAGTCGCTAAAGTGACTTCTTCTTTGAATGTTGACAAATGTTGCTGAGGGGGTGCAGATACCCCGGCGGATGATGGTGTTGGATTCTTCTTGGGGTTTCTGACAACTGCGTAAGTGTAATCCAAGTTGGCCATCTCTATCGCTTCTGTCTGCGTAGAAAAATCGTCTGGGTCGACCATCTCATGGCTATTTCTTTGATACTGAGCTCGATCGTGAAAGTTTTGCATTGCATGTGCAGTTTGAGTTTCGACTCCAGTGCTCTCAAGATTTCCAGATTGTCTCTTTCTTCCTGTAATAAAATTTAGCATACCTAAGATCACTACAGGAGACACATGGCTTACTCAGTTTATAACTTAAGGAATGCTTCTCCACTGCGACAATTTCAATAGATAGCCTAAGGTACGTTTAACTTAGAACAGTTTTATTGTACACGCTCTAGTTTTAATCCTTATTGATATTTGAGCTGGTGGTTGTGTTTCCTTGGTTTGTATAAGGCTTTTGTGCTTGCAGTTATGGATGCGTTTGTATTTATTATACACCGCTAGTAAAAGCAGCAAGCTTCTTTCATCTTGAAGCGGTTTCTGTGATGAGTGCGCTCAACAGTAATCGCATAACCATGTCAGGTTGAAGTTACAGATTGAGCAAAATTGGCGAAAATTAAATTTAATTGCCAAGGAAAATCTATGTTATTCATATTTACTGCTGGAAAGAAAAATAAAGAACTGTTTCTTAAAATGGATAACAACTCCAGATACAAATACTATATTCTGCTTGACTGAGCTCATTCTAGCATTGGTAGTATATAAACTATTACACGAAGGTACAATCACCTTTTGTTTTGAAGACTTTCTTCCGCCAAATAATATACGCTAAAACAGCAAGTAGGATCCCCACAACCACTGCTAGAACGATGACCAGTATCATGATCAGGCTTGAATTCGATTGCGCACTTGAACTGCCTGTTTCCATTGATACCCCTGCAAATTTTGAATAAAAATGCACCGAACGTAAATTTTAATGAAAAGGTATGCAGTTTGATGTCGAAATAAAATAGATAAAAAATATTTATGGCATGGAGATTTGTAATTTTAAAAATTATCCAGAGGACGATAATTTTATCTAAGCTCCATCAAAGCATTGACTTTTCCGAGACCACAATTATGATTTTCTTTTTTTAAAGTCAATCATTTATTGTCATCAAATCGTTGCCAGGATTCCGTTGATGGAAATTAATGCACGAAATATGTTTGCTGTTCATCACTTACTTAGCCAACCAAAGAGCCAGCCAGTTAGTTTACCGGCTAGTCGGTCGGTCGGTCGGTCGGTCGGTCGGTCGGTCGGTCGGTCGGTCGGTCGGTCGGTCGGTCGGTCGGTCGGTCGGTCGGTCGGTCGGTCGGTCGGTCGGTCGGTCATTCAGTCAGTCAGTCAGTCAGTCAGTCAGTTAGTCCTTCCGTCCGTGCGTCCGTCCGTCCGCCCGCCCGCCCGTCCGTCAGACAGTCAGTCAATCAGTCAGTCAGTCAGTCAGTCAGTCAGTCAGTCAGTCAGTCAGTCAGTCAGTCAGTCAGTCAGTCAGTCAACAGGAAGCCCATTGTTTTCCTTTAAACCCGCCATTAAAGCTTCCCCATCACTAACATCTTGCAAAAAGGATTACGAGAAGTGTCGTTTGCAAATGGCACAACATGTTGCCATGAAAACTATAATTTGGCACATGTAGGTTTTACCGAATTTTTAATTTTATTATTCAAGTATGTTTCAATAGTTTCACAGTGCTAGTTCGTTTCGTTGTAGGATAATTGTGAATTAAATACTGTAATTTTCTTATGCCATTGACATGTGTACAATCGAAGATAGCTGCGCGGGTATAAGCTACGGACTCTGGGACGTCACGAGAAGTCATGACCAATAAGTACTACCTTATGGTGTAGAACAAACTATATGTAATGAAGATGAAGTGTTCAACATGACTTGAGCATGGGACAAAGAAAAATTCTGAGTCCCCGACGGGAATCGAACCCATGGCCTCCCAGATACCGGTTGGGCGCTCTAACCAACTGAGCTACGAGAGACTCGTTGTAAGCTGGGCCATTTTACTAGGTTGATAAGTGACACGCGTCCTGCATACCGCTAGGATCAGCAATGTCGAATTTGTCCCATGCTCGAGTCATGTTGAACACTTCATCTTCATTATTTATCACCGAGCTTAAAATTTACCATCTTTATTATTTACTACAAACTTGATGAATTCGACATTGCTGATCCTAGCAGTATGCAGGACGCCATGGGTTCGATTCCCGTCGGGGACTCAGAATTTTTCTTTGTCCCATGCTCGTGTCATGTTGAACACTTCATCTTCATTATTTATTACTGAGCTTAAAATTTACCATCTTTATTATTTACTACAAATTATATGTACATGCTATTTAAATAAATAATACTGTTTTAAGCAAATATTTGTAAAAAAAAAAAAAAAAAAACACATAAAACTATACTAAACGGCCATTTAAATAAATTAAAATACTAAAATACATCATTGGTGCAAATACTAGTTAATAAAAATTAAACAACTATAGCTAAAAAATGCCTTCTGATCCAAATGAACCGTAATATACCTTTTAAAACTATTTACAGATGGAATTTTCTGATAAAAATAGGAAGATCATTCCGTAAACTTGGAGCGGTCATATAAAAAGATCAGTCACCTAACGTAGTAAAAGACTTGCATATAGGAGTTTAAAAGTATGCCATCATCCTAACTTCATTGGATCATCACACTCGCCTTGTGTCACTTTACTTGTAATTTTCTCTTGACTGGATGGTACTGTTGCAGACGAAACATTTCCCATAACTAAAATCGATGTGAGTGTCGTTATTATGTTAGTTGTTGTCGTTCCTGCAATAGTGGTCAATTGCTTGTGGGTGTTGAAAGACAAACTGACAGACTGACAAACAGACAGACAGACAGACAGACAGACAGACAGACAGACAGACAGAGTGAGCGAGTGAGTGACACTTTATTTAAACTCGGAATTTCATCAATTTACAATTGGTTTTCATGAGAGCCGAGTAAGGTTTATCTGTTTAAATTTTTAAACAGACAGAAAGAGGCAGACAGACAGAACGACACATCGGTTGATTGATTGATTGATTGACTAATTGATTAAATGAATTCAAACGCCATTCAGAATCAAAGACAAAATTATACACATGTAATTAGCGAGCACCGCTGTAAATCCTACCTTTAGTGGCAATACTGTGCTGTACTTCAGGTTTAGTAATCAAATAATTTGTATCCACCGGAATGGACGATTTTTTCTTCGTTGTCAAAGGCTTAGGGGTGGTTGTTTTTTTGATTATTGTTTTCGAGAAAAATATATCTTTCTTTAATTTTGAAACTTCAGTACAATCTATAAAGAAAAGATAAAAATAAAATAAATAACTCACTTTTTTAGTGTCAACGTATTTAGCACTGCTGTTCTAATTGAGGAAACTTTAAATAAATAAACAAATATTGTTAATCGGACAGAAAATTGTTACAAATGCCAACTGGCAGGAGGCGGACCAGTTGGCTATTTACAAAGCGTTTAGAAGTTACACAAAGTTGTACAAAGTAATATAAAAACTACTAAGCGTTAGCCTTGCTCACTCAGTTGATTGATATTTGCATAGTTGGTTGCTTTGTCAAGTTGATCAGTTATTTGATTTGTCAACTGTCATCAATTCCATATATGGACACCCGTCCAAACGTCGAAACGTCAGTTGGAAAATATGTCCCTGACTATATACAGTATTTACTGTGGTATCGTTATACAATACACAACGATAGCCACGTAACTGTGCAACAAATAGCAAGATTTGTGTATTCACAACTCCCGCGTTTATAACTGACCTAGGAAAAGAAAGTGTCTTTCGATAAAAGAATCAGGGAAGCTTGTTATGTTGCCGGAAACTAAACTAGTATCTATATCACGGTAGTAATTCACCACGTTTAGGATACCACGTAAAAAAAGCATATCGACAAAGTAAGAGGAGCTCGAAAAAAGAAAAAAAAAAAGAAAAAGAAAAAAAAACACGAAAAACACACTGATCATTAGAGCACTGTGCCTCGTGCAAGAACTGACTGCTGAAGGTTTAAACAAACCAACGCTTCTCCTAGAAACAACAACAACAACAAAATACGTTACTATTTATAAGGTGCACTTACTTTCATGATTTTCACATATAAAACCATAGTAGTGTCTTATTTCGCACCCAACGTTGTTGTAGTCCCCATTATTCAACATCTCAACGCATTTTTCTGAATTTAAATTGTTTGGCTCATGCATGTTCCAGCGCCAGCTTGAGGGTTTAGATAATGTTGCGTTTATGCAGCTTGTGTTATCACTCAGCCAGCACCACTTTCGAGATGTACTGATATTTCTCAAACCAATAAACCACCTTCCTTGCCTAGTCCTAGCCATGGCCTTCACATGTTTCCATTCTTCTTCGGTTTCCATGGAAACAAGCCTTCCTCCGTGCTTCTTGCATTCCTCCGTGGCTTTTATCCAATTGGTGTTTCTAGGCCTGCGGAAGGAATAACTGGAGCATACTTCCTGCACTGCTTCATCTGAAACCAGAAAAAAAAGATAGAAAAACGCAATAAATAATTATTTTTTTGTTTTTAAGGTTCTTTCACATCTGCTTAGAAAACAGAAAACATTTCTTTCCATAGACTGCTTATAGATAAAAGTTTTAGAGTAATGGCGTGACTGCTGAGTTATCACTGCTTTTAGATAAAGGTTTTAGAGATATCGCGACATACATCATTGCTGCTACTTGTTTTAGATAAGAGGACAGGACTATCGATATCATTTTAGGTAACTTGTCCACTGTTTTTGATTCCTTGTCTTGCTTATATAATGTAATAGCATTGCTTTCGCGTTTGCAAAGCCTCTTTATATTAGAACGTAAGGTTATTTACACTTCAAGTGCGATAATTAATTGCTTAAGGTTTCACTAGTTGTGTTTCTTGCTGAAGTAGACGAAACATCTCGAAACCTCTGCATACAGAAGTGCCTTATATGCAGAACTTAAATAGTGACAATAATCAAATCGGTAGACAAGTTCGGCATTGTTATTTATTATTTGGTTGCCAAACCGTTCTTCTTGTGAGATTTCTAAAGATTCATTGAATATTAAGATTTGGCTTTGGTATCACTGATGCAGGGGGCCCGAGGGACAAAAATAATACAAACATAATAGAAGAAGGTTTAATAAGTAATAAGCTTACCATTGTTAGCCTGTCCTTGGGTGACGCTAGTAAGACACTGAGCAAGCAGCAGAATCATGGCAATTTTTACCCTCTTCATATTAATATAAGTTTACCAAACTGATCACACGTTTAACGAATGCGAAAGCATTAACTAAAATTCAGTTCAAAGCAAATAGAAATTGAAATAATGTGCTATAGACAGGAAGAATCTGTAACGAATCTGCTACGAATCTGAAACGAATCTGTAACGATCTAGAATATGTAGCGAACTATTCCAAGGCCTTTAAAAGAGTTACGTCACGGGGATTTCGCAGATTTTTGGTCTAAACTGTTCTGAAGTTAGCGGTAGGCAACTTTAACAACCCATGAAAAACATTATCATTGAACATCTAGATTTAAAGGAAGATTCGCGGTTAGACATCAAGGTACAGCTATAGCTATCGACTTTTTTTAAGACACTCGAAAACAACTTTGAACAGTTCAGCCTTAATTTTTTCAAGTTGCAATTCATTTCCATCCAAGCTATCGGCAGCCAGAGACGTTTTTCGATCAGAACGCGTAAAAATTTGGCTGAGCCCAAGGATGCCATACATTTTCATACATTTTGGGGCAGATTTCAGCCTCGACATTCTCAGAAATTGCTATTGTGAAAAATGAGTGTATAGCAATTTTTAAAAATAATGCACTAGTATTGTTTAAAGTTATTTGATTAAAAGTTTACACCTGCTTAAAAGATTATGAACAGGACGTTGCAGCTACTGCTGTAGCTTTCTTCAGCAATATGTATTTTTTTTATTAACATATTGCTGAAGAAGGCTACAGCGTAGCCGAAACGTCCTGTACATAATCTTTTAAGCCATTTTCAACTTTTCATCAAATAATTTTAAATCTTATCACGTCTGGCTACAAACCAGATATTTTAAATAAGTTTTAGGTTTCCTACAACACAAATATAAATTTTGGCTGTTCAAAAATCGATTAAAATAAAGCTAATAAGCCAACTCAGGTCAAATGCATTATAATGAAGGTGTAGTGGTCTGTCCCAGAGAAACCTTTTTTTTTTTTTTTGTTTTTATATTTTAGCATAGTGATTGTAAAGCGCTATGAAAGACTAGCTAAAGGCCTTAGCGCTATAGAAATGATCATTATTATGATTATTATTATTATTGTTTGTTTTTTTGGGGTTCCCCCCCCCCTGATACACGAGGAGACATGTTGCAGCAATTCTTGGCTTTCACTTGACGTCATCAAAATTCTAAAACCCAGAATAGCAAGACCCCTTATTTTTTATCCTTCTAATGGCAATTAGACGTGCATAATATATATATATATATATATATCCTTTCGAAGGTTTTTAGCTCGATAGCATTCGCCGTCTTTAAGTTAGAGCATTTTGAGTTTCAGAGTTCTGAGCGTTTTACGCCAAACGAGATCAAAGTTGGCTGCCGCAAGGCTGTCACGTATTCTTTAAAAAATGCCTCATCCTGCGATTTTTAACAGTCTGAACAGTTGAGGTTTCGCGAGAAGTGATTTTGTGAATGTTTACTTGTTCATGAGCGTGATTTGACCGCTTTTTTAGCAGAGTTTAATGCCAGAAACTTTCATTGATTTCCGGCCGCCATGTTGGAGCCCAAGCAGTTTAGCTCCAACATGGCGATTCCATACTGTGCTCTCTAAATTTGCGTGAAGCATTTTGACTGATAACTCCAGTACGGAATAACGTACAGACCTTAGACTTGGAAAAGTATTTTATATAGAAGTTTTCTACAACCTGTAACATTCTTGTATTTTTTTTTTTGACTCAATAATTTTATTTTTTTTCGCGGCGTGAATGTAAAAAACCACCTCTACGACTCCTAAAAAGTACAGTAAAAACCCGCGAGTAAGAACCTAGTTTTTTCCAGGTTAACCTAAACAGGTTCTTACATAAATGGTAGTTAACACAAATTTAGGCTATTTAGGTTCTAAATAGGTTCTTATTTTCTGAGGAAAATTTAACGTTGTTGCTAATAGAACTTTTAGTGATATTCGGCCAATTATTTGTATAAAATTTGCATACCACACAAGTGTTTATGTACAAATGAAGCACTAATCATTCAGAACATGACATTGTATACATGTACAGTAAAGCCTTGTCCAAACTTATTTTCTCAAAAGTAAACATTTTTAATCAATTTTAAAAAAATAAGAAGCTGTTTTCGAATTTTCGGCTAAATGGGTTCTTATAAAAAAATGGGGTCTAATTTGCGATTTTTTTTTTCAGCACAGACGCTGGGACGTGTCGCTGCATTTTCTTGTATGTACAAGATAGCCTGTTCCAGTGTTTCGGTTAGTTACTCAAAGAGTAGCGCGTAAAACGGAAAGCGAAAAATAAGAGAAAGGATGTTTCCTTGCCCTCTTTCTCCAAACCCCTCGCCATTTTCCCACTCGCCGTTCTTCGCACTAACCCCGTTTCTCGCGCTGCTCCCAGACTAACAAATATAGAGTTACCTCGGTATAACGAGCTATGTGCAGGTTAACTATTCTATGACTGCGACGAACTGTATGTGACACTGTGAATAATATTAATAAAGCAATAATTATAATAGCGCGTCAAGGTGTACGTAAATTTGCTTTTGGATTTAAATATATCGGACAGTGTATTTGTAGTTTAGAGGCAGACTTTGGGCGTGTTAGGTCCTAACAAAGAATTTTATTTCTAATTTGACTAGCGGGAATGATTTTCTAGCTAAATTACAGTTCTTGGCAGCGTTTAGTTTGTAATTAGTAAGGTATTCCGAGAACTGGATGTCTCTGCAAATTATATGTTGATGAGGAAGTAGCATGATCCATGTGTTTGGTTAGGGGGGAACGAAGCGGACATTAGCCAGTGAAAGATGGACATTGGTATGGAGATGCTGCGAGTCGCTGCCCCAGCGAAACCCGTACTGGTGCTGAAGTTTGCGATATTCGTTGTCGTAGATGACAACAGAGGCAAGGGTGTGGGACTCTAGCAGTTCCGCTACTTTCACTGTATATGAAAGGTAATCTGCAATTTGCGACGTGCCTGAAAGTTTTCCGGTGTTTGTTAGCTGGTGCATAATTCTCGCGTTTGCGGCAACCCACATTGACAATGAAATGTTTTCTAATTTTGGTTTGCTTCTGGGAGCACGTAGTACAATGCGAGCACCAGTGGACCCACCAATTTCTTGTTCGTCCTCAATGGAGCCATCGTAAGATCCAGTGCTCACAAAATCGGGAATTAAAAAAGGTTTTTCCTCACCTCCTTTCTTGCCTTGCGCTGGTTGCTGGGTTCCAAGGAACACTTAGGGATTGTTCTCCATTCTTTTCAGTGGCTCAGAGAATGGCTGCTCCGTGGCTCCAAGAGTAACTAACGGGTCATCTAGTGATATGCCTCCGATCTTCTTTAGCAATTCCTCCAGGCCGGAGTCGTTTGCCTATGACTTGGTAGTCACGGGGCCGGTCTCGCTCGATTTCGTCTTCTTAGACTCGTCGCTTTTCCCTTTGCTATCCAGTAGTGCCACGGCTTGCAACAGGAGTTTCCTTTGCCCAAGGGTTAAATCCAGCGTCGCAACATCGTCCTTATTAACTAGCTTTAAAGCCTCCTGGCTATCAAGGTCGTTTTTCTCTAGCTGTTCTATTGTGCCCTCCTTTAGACCAGAAGTTTGGCACCACTGTTTGAAGTCAAAGCTCGTCATTGCAAAAAAAAATTGATTCGCTAACACGCTACTTATGCTGTTTGCTCGCTGATCGCTTAGGAATTGGAAATGAATAGAGGCATGGGACTCGCCGTCATTTTACTGCCTAGGCGTGGCGTGGAATTTCCGCCGCGGTATTTAATTGTGATAAACGTACAAGTCTATCACTCACTTAAATATATCGGACAGTGTATTTGTAGTTTAGAGGCAGACTTTGGGCGTGTTAGGTCCTAACAAAGATTTTTATTTCTAATTTGACTAGCGGGAATGATATATTTTCTAGCTAAATTACAGTTCTTGGAAGCGTTTAGTTTGTAATTAGTAAGGTATTCCGAGAACTGGATGTCTCTGCGAATTATATGTTGATGAGGAAGTAGCATGATCCATGTGTTTGGTTAGGGGGGAACAAAGCGGACATTAGCCAGTGAAAGATGAAAACGGCAGTAACCTTATGGGGCTTTTTTTTTTTTTTGTCAACTACAGATCAGTCAAAGCGAACAAGGAAGTTTATTGATTCGCAGAAAAAATAATAATAAAATACTTTTTAGTTACCCTAGGTAATTAAAACAATTTTATTACGGGTTGGGAGAATTTTATCTCGGTTTTCATAGTTTCGTTGCGCCTTATATATTTTTATTTATTTTAATCCTACCACTTTACAAGCACAGATGACTCCACATTTGTCGTTAGTTTCCATTCCTTTTATTTCTATGTCATGGGCAGGATATACAACGCTTACTAACAGGACACAATTAAGTTTGAGCTCAACTTACACCACGTATTATTAATCTAAAAAAATCTACAAAGAAATAAATCCCCGCGCCATCAATGTGTCATGTTTTTCTTCAGCGCTCCGCCCAACACGTTTTTCATCTATTGTCCAGCCCCTGTAAAAAAGCAAAGAGTTAAAAAAAGTTACTGTTGTTGATGAAGTTTCCTCTGGCAATAATAAAATTAACGCTTCCAGAGAAGGAAAAAATAGACTTAAATTGACTTAATAAAAAGTCTGCGTCGAGCCAAGTGACCAACATAAAAGCGTTGCCTTCACAATGGACCTTTGCAAGTATAAGAAATGTTTTTCTTTTGCAATGCCGACTGCTCTTTTATGTACGTTTTTAGCGGCTCAAGTGGTGATTAATTTAGCGATGGTTATTTTTTGCAGCATTCTGGTATTGTTTAAAAAAATAAGGTCGATCCTTGTTGTAGCATTGTGGCATTTTTTAAAGAAAAACCTTAAGGAAATCCATTGCAAATTTTAAAGTCACTCACCAATGTAAAAACAATTCTTACTACAACGTCACGTGTATATGTTGGGATTAGCACCACGCAAGTTTAAAATTGGCCACTTTTTGTCTCACCTGAGCCACTTCCGCCGAACTCCAATTTTACGTTCAAAGTAAGATGCTTCGTATCCGAGCCAAACTTGTTTGTAGCTGTACAGGAGTACAGTCCAGCGTCGTGTTCAGTCACGCTAAGAATAATGTAGCGGACACCAGTCGTTACACTGCCTGACGTGATGTACTCCACTCTCACGGGCCCACCAAATCCATCTAGTACAAGTAACGCAAAGACAGTATGTAATAAGTGTTAAGTGACTTTAACTTAGATATGAACTAGGACGTCTTCTGAATGCATGGTTCCTCAATGATAGGCTGTCACTTAATAACGCATGAGTAAAAAAAAAAACAAATGGTAAGCGTTACAGCGTGTACTATTGAGTTAAAGATGCACGCGGGAGGTTGCTTAGCAGGAAAGAAGCGTCAGAGTCATCCGAGGCGATATAGCCGAGGGCGTTTCTCGCATCTTGATTGCTTAGCAAACCTCCCAAGTGCATCTGTAACTAAATAGTGTACAATGATATGTTTTTTGATATGTTTTTGTTTTCTAGCACACTTTTAAGCGATTTATAACAGTTTCTTGGTGCTGAAAGTGTGCGCGCTTATTTAAACAATTGCGCGTATTGCTCGCGTAAACGCGGACGAAAACCTAAAAGTAAAAAACCAAACAACCGAACTTTTCAATTATTTCAAACTTGCATTATACCTCAGAGTCTTTTAGCATTATGGAGAAATGGTTTTTCCTATGTTAAGCTTTTCAGATTCACAGGAAAATCGAGAAAACATGTAAAAACTCGTGAAGTAGTGGCACTTTCTTGTGTCATGTCGCATCACATCAGCGCGCGCGCTCGGGTTGAAGACATATGTCAGTGTGCACCCATGGGCAAATAGTTAACGCTAAATAAACCAATCAGAACGCGCTCTTTACTTAAGTTGTGCTATAACGATTTATATGGGGGGGGGAGTTAATTTGTTTTAGTTTTTACATATTTTTACGCTAATGATTTTGTTGGCGAGAAAATAATCTTCTTCATAATCTAGTTGTTTCTTGAGTGCAGTGGTTACCTATGTAATCTGGCTTTAAAGGTCCCCTGGATCCCGGCTTTTTTAGTCCCGAATCCCTGCAGCCCTTAACTCATTTAAGACCCTGTCTCATAAACAGTAATCAACTAGAATCTTCTTGCAAGGCAACTGACCTGGTGTTGGTTTTATCTTCTTTACCAGGAACGTTGGTGTCGGTGGTCCAGCCGCCATGCACTCAAATTCAACTCGGCTATTTTCAGTTGCGTTTACGACCTTGGAAGGAGGTCCAAAAGATGACACTGTAGGAGTCACTGTGTAGGAAGATTATAATAACACAAATTAAAGGGGCAGTGTCATGGGGATTTTGATGAATTTGTAGCCGTAACGGATCTAAAATTATGACTAAATAACTTCGCTCATTAACAAGATGAACCTAGCAAGGTGTAGATATTAAGTGAATCATCGAAAGGAGAGCAAAATGTACTTATTTTTTTTTACAATTTATCTAAGACACGTGGGCAGAGTTTGAGAACGTTCGCCAGACGTTTCCAAATTTTGATTGAAATCTCATACCTGTATAACTCATGATAATACCTCTTTTGTTACTTTTGTGGACTGTTATAGCCACCTTTAACAAAGCTAGTCCATTATATTTCGGTTCCCATTAAAGTAAATATTTCTCTGACTTTTGACTTTTCGAAGTGATGCTCATGGTACTGCCCCTTTAAAACTATTTGACGTTATTTGAAATGTAAATTTGGTGTAAGTGCACAGTTGTATTATATCGCGATCATTTTTTATTAACGGTCAATAAACATGAGAAAAAAAACAACAACAACAACAAGACCAATAATTCCCATTAAGGACCACGGAGATACAAGACAGTGCACACAGGGCAGTGGGGGCCAAAGAGGGGGACGCGAGAAAGGAAAAACGGAGAAACAAGACAATAGTCCCCATTAAGGACCACGCGCCAATTTAACAATATAAAAATTCATGCATTTTAAAAGAAATGTATGTATTTATTATTTAGACGTTTTTCTAGCTGCCAGTTGTGGTGCATGGCATCTTGACCTAAAGTAAAATAGTTTTGTTGCTACTGTAGTTGCTGTAGTTAAATTTGAATCAAATGTTTTTCACATTTTAAAAGTTGTGGAAAGCGAATAAAATACCACAAAGTCAATGTGGATATAAGATCGTCATATTTGACGGTGTTGCTACTACTTGCAAACTAGAGCGCATAACATGACAAGTCAGGGACGGCGCGGCATTTTTCCAAGTGGGGGGGGGGGTTGGGGGTTGGAAGGGGGGGGGGGGGGGGGTTTTTTTTTTTTTTTTTTTTTTTTTTTTTTTTTTTTGGGGGGGGAAACCCCCCCCCCCCCCCCCCCCCCCCCCCCCCCCCCCCCAAGTTTATAATTATTATGTGGTAAAAACTTGTATCTTTGTATCTATTTTGAGGTAAAAATCTTACTTCCGCAATCGCCTTGAGAGGTTGAACCTGTCGCAATAGTTGTGTATCCATTTGGACACTGTTTACATTCTGTCGCGCCAACCTGGTCTTGATAAAATCCAACGCTGCATAGAATGCATCCTTGGTTTTCAGGTGTGTTAAATCCATCAACTGACGATGTTCCTTTAGCACACAAATCTAGAAATAAGAATAATGTTGATGAGAATAAAAAAAAACGAAAAGTAGAGAGAAGCAACTCGAGGAAGTTAGACAATGGCCTGGTCCGATGTTTTTTTTAAAATTAATGTGAAAGGGGGCCTTTTTCACCAGATTTTCCCACAAAATTAACTATTCGATAGGAAAAATCTGACTAACAACAGGATTTCTGATCTTGAATATACAGTAAAAAACCGCGAGTAAGAACCTATTTTTTTCAGGTCAGCCTAAACAGGTTCTTACATAAATGGTAGTTAACACAAATTTAGGCTATTTAGGTTCTGGTTTTCTGAAGAAAATAGGAAAATGCTTATAGATATACATGTACAGTGATGCCTTGTCCAAATTATTTTTATCAACTGTAATAAATACGAACCTTTTTCCAAATTTTAGGCTTAAGAGAGGTCTTATAAAAGGGGGTCTAATTTGCAAATTGTAGCCTAACAGGTTATTAAATGTTAGATTCTTTCTCGCGGGTTTTACTGTCTTGGTCGGGCAGGTCAGCTCTGACTAAGCTCCCTTAAATCTCTATTGAATGCGCTCTGGTCAAAATATTGCGTTATTTTTCATTTTTTGTACTGAAATGATGTAATTACCCACCGACGCATGTTTTGGACCCTTCTTTGAGGGTGCTTTGGTCCGGTGGACATTGAGTGCAAGTCAGGCTTGACTCCTGTTGACTAATATATCCCACAGGGCAGGCCACGCAGTCTTTCAGTGCCTCATCGTACTTCATCCCACGAGGACATTTGACTAAAAATGAATAAAAAAGTAAACAATCAATCAATCTTTAAGTCAATCAATCAATCAATCAATCAATCAATTAACTAAATTAGATTAGTACTGAATAAAAAAACTCAATCTGATTTGCATCTTCTTTGATCTCGTGTGGCGTGAAACTCCGAAATTCAAAATACGCTCTATCATAAAGACGGCGAATGCTATAGAGCTAAAAACCTTCAACAAGATATATATTTAGGACGTCTAATAGCCAGTGAAGGATAAAAACTCAGGGGTTTTGCGATTCTGGGTTTTAGAATATTGATGACGCCACGTGAAAACCAAGAAATATATTGACAAAAATGCAATATAGCTTAAATTAATAAATTTTTCTTTACAATGTATGGGGCTTTCGTTGAGATTAAAAACAAATAACTGGTGTAACTTGGTGTAACTGGTTTCGAACTTTCTCTGGACAAAAAGAGGGGTCAAAAGGGCCACGACAGTTTAAGTTCTTAGGCTACCTCTTGCTGTGGTATATTTCTGGAAATATAATATTATTCTGTCTTAAAGGTAGTTTAGAGTGCTTGGGCCACATACCGCATAGCTTGATTGGGTTGTCAAACGAAATGAGGGACGGTTGGGGAATCATGTGAGTAGGGCACACTCCACTTGCGGGCAAGCTCACACTGTCTGAAGAAAGAAAGGCAAAGAATACAAAAATTAATAACACCACTGGCATTGCCATTCGTTAAATTTACAACACAAGGAACTTAACCCAACACTACAGCGAGTCGTCCTTCAGTTTGCTCAGTGTCAGTGAGAGATGGTGCGCTCGTCCACGAGAAAAACTCCTCGCGCGGACTCATTATTAGACTCTCATTGTACCTGAAGATGGTTGGTTTGGCCAGCCGAAATATAGAGCACGCAATTTAAAGATATTCAACGTTATATCAGTCCCTGCTTTTCAATTAACAATTGGTTCATGCTTTAGCGTGGACTATCCAGCTATTTTGCATGCGGGATGTTTGAAGAGGTCGAAATAATCGTAAGAGTTGCTCGCAGCGATGGCCGAGAGCAACTCTAGTTTCTTTAGTGCTCTTCAAACTTTACAAATGCGCCATGACTCTATCGATAGTGGACGGCTATAAGCGTTAACAAATAGACCTTTTTCGCTTGGGTGGTTTGTTTTCCCATTACGTACAGACCACGTGATATTCTCTAGAGAATTTTTCTTTTATCCACATAAAATTTATTCATTCATATACACGCGACTATTTGAAAATTTGAAAGCAAGAATTCTCAAGAGTATCATCACATGGTCTGTAATAGGGCAACAAAACGCCCGAGCGAAAAACGTTTTTTTTTTTGATTTCAAATTTTTAAATAAAAACCCCCCCAAAAACTCGCACAAGAGAAAACAAACGGCAGGCGCAGCGATCTGCTGGCGCTATCAGCGTGCACTGTTGGATTTTGTGCACGCTCATATACTGAATTTGATTGCGCGCGCAACCTATTTTTAATGACTGTATTGTAGTTTATACCAACCTACGCAGTCCGGTATCTCGGATGGTGTCCATATCAAGGTTGATGGATTGCAGCTGGAGCCAGTAGTGTACTTGAATAGTTGCTTTCCGTTTGCCGTATCACATAAAATCTGACAGTACTTGAAGTCTCCGAATGATTGACAACTCAGTTGTCCGTTGTCGGGGTTGTCGGGAATCACACACTGCTTGCCTGTGAACAAAACAGTCTGAATGTTAGCAACACTGTGTTGGTTATTGCATAAGTTATATTTCATCGTTTTTTTTTTTTCATTTAAGTCCACTGAAACAGATTTAAACCAACACCAGCATAAGGTCATTTGTTATTGACGGTATGACTTTTTACGAAACAGACTGCAAAAGTTACAAAAATCTCCCGCTATACGCACAAGCTGCATGTGTCAACGTGAAATGGGTTTGGAAAACAAAAAAAAAAAAAAACAAACGAGCGTACGAACCAACGAACCAATGAACGGCCGACCGACCAACCAACTGGCGTACGGGCTTGCTGGCCGACCGAAAGAGCGAACAAACAAAAAAAACAAAATAAAATGGGAATCAAAAGTGGCGCACCCGCGCCACTATGCCCGAAGAAAAATCCTCGGAGCCAGAGCGAGAACCATCAGAAGGCTCAACACACATTATAAGCTCCGGATCAGGAATTCGAACCCAGGCCGTCAGTGTAGGGTTCTTGCCTCTGAGGCACTCTCCAAAGAAACAAACAAAAAACAACAACAACACAAAAAAGAAACCTCAGCGTAAGCCACTCACGTTTTAGATTAACTACAAAAGAGCAGCTCGCTGAATTGCCCGAATCGTCATATGCGTCATATTTCACGGTAGTAGATCCCAGTGGAAACGTATCTCCAGATTGCTTTGTGGATGTTACTCTCTCAACTTTGATGTTGTCTGAAAACTCCGGTTCTTTCCAAGTTATTGCTGCCTCGATTGATGTTATCGCTTCATATATGTTTCCAGGACAAAAGACAATGGTTGGTGCCTGTTTATCTTGAAAACGAAAATAACAGCGAAGTAAGTAATTATTTAACTCTAAAGAAAGCTATTGAACAAAGATGGTTTGGCTTTGTTGGTTTTCTTGTCTTCTTGATCTTATCTAGAGAAGAAAAACCGGACAGTTTGACAGATTTGTTGGTGCAATTGCATTTTTAACTGCCTTTATTGTTTGTTGCTTTCTAAGGTAATTGACTCAATTCTGTGTTGCCAAACGCATGGCTCATACCGTTTGACACGGTAAAAGCGGTTCCATTATTTTTATCTGTTTACGCGCTTTGCACCTACCTTGTACAGTGACATCTGTAGTGCAGTTTGCTGTAACACCAATCTCGTTGCTGGCAACATATGTAAGCACCGTTACACCGTATGGGAATACCAGCTGACTGCGGTACTTTTCTGGGTAGAGTTGTATGTTTTGCACATTGGACTGTGGGTCTTCAAGCAGCCCTGTGATGTCGTAATCTTTCATGTTTGGCGCAAGGGTAACCAAAACATCCGAAGGACAAGTGATCCACGGTTTCGGGTATTCTAGATAAGGAAGAGCCGAACTTGTTAGCGTATACCGTCAAAACATGAGGTTGTAAGAGGTTCCCAGCAGATAAGACCTTACAGCCTTAGTCTTGTTTCTTATGTCACAGTAACATAATTAATATTAAGGATACAAACTTAAATCGAAGATTGAAGATTCCAATTTGTTGTGTTCCATTGGAAATCTGTGAATATGATTATTGTCCCCAATTGTTTTCTATTCGCCGATAGAACAGAATCGCGCGAGTGATGCAATTATTATTAAATTGTAGCTTCAAAGTACGTTACGTTGTACGTTTAAGACTGCCATCCTTTAGAATTTCTGCTAAAAAATAGATTACTTCATTTCGTTTCCTAAGATCGATACTCAACTTGACTGTGCCCTGTTGACAAAACATGAATATTTGATCTGTAAAAGCATTTTTTTCATTTGTAGAGGCAAAACTTAAAGACGTCCTGCCTTCTGTTAAAGCATTATTGCAGAGGCAAAACTTGAAGAGTCCTTGCCATCGTTTCCTTTTAGTAATAGTCAACAATGAGAAACTTCTTATTACCTTTGCCACAAGTTGGTATGGCTTGCACGTCCCATTGGCCATCTGCTTGACACTTTCTACTAGACTGACCATTTAGTGCGTAGCCAGAATCGCATCTATAGTGGCAAGTCTCGTCGAAAAAGTTTCCGGATATTGAACAGAACGCAGGAAATAGACCCCCGTTTGATATTGGTGGCAAAGCCGGGCAGCTCATGCCTGAAAGCATTCAAAGTAGCATGTCTTAAGATTTATCCATGATCAGTATCCGAGTGAAATTAAAGAGGCTTTAGCTAGGTCGAGGTATTTTAGGTAATTTTATTCATTTTCGTTAATAAAGTGCTCAAAAAATATTAAATTGGCAGAGCGAAATTATTTTATTGGCAAACAAACAGTGACGATTTTTGAGCATTGTTAATGACACTTCATACAAATTGAGATAAACTTGAAAAACGTCGGGCCGACGCTTTTCAAGTCTATTTTAATGCAATTGTTTCCCATTCATTCCTTTTTTTTTTGGCCTTTCTTTTGAGTTTTAAGCCGTATGTTATTGTGATATTTCAGTTAATTCTATGACCAGTTGGTCAGTGTCGAAAGAGAAACAGTTTAAAGATGCCATACCCAAGCAGTATATTTCAGTTACTTACGCTGGCAAGATATTAATGCAACATCCCAACCGCCTGTAGCCAAGCATGTTAAGGTATCAGTTTGAGGATCTGGAAGTTTGTATCCTGCTTGACAGCTAAACGTGCAAGTGTCATTCACTTTCCTGCCATCAACTACCAAACATTCCCTTGGACTCACCGTTGTTCCTTGAGCTTCCACGAGTGGAGGGCAAGCAATAACTGGAAAAAAATAGATGCATTTATACCATGCCACAGAAAATACAGCCAATCAGAGCACAGAAAAGCCGTTGTACATTCCACGGTATTCAACTTGACCTCTTTTGTACCAGCGAAATCTTGATTAACTTAGCGTATTTTATATGGCACAGTATAAAATAGTTACGCAACACTTTCTCCTGGTATACCATGAAATATCCCACTTGTCACTTGTATTTTTTTTTCGTATACACACTCACCTAATAGCTCGTCCATATACCGCGAAAATACAAGTGACTCGTGGGACATCTATACCACTACAGAGCGTTGCATAACTAGTATAATTATATAATACAAATATTTGTAGTAAGCGTTCTTTTTTCATTTTCATTAAATTGGCCAGATTTAAGACCTTCCCCCGCAACCACCAAAAAAAATGATTAGACCTTTGAAAAGTTCCTATAAAAACATAATTTCTCTTCTTCAACTCCACTATTGTAGTGTTTGTAGTAAAGTTGGATGTTAAATCTTACTATTTATTAATTTAGTCTGCGACAGTCAAGCAGTCAGTCTGTGTCAACCAGTCACACAGTATAATTAGTCAGCAAGTCAGTTAGTCTAAGACAAAGACGGTTATAGAGCTCGACCAGTCACTGAGCAGTCTGACAGACAGTCTGAGTCAGTAATTTAGTCAAATATCAGTCAGCCAGCCAGTCAGTCAATCACGATAACTGAGTTATGATCAGTCAGTTAACAGTCAGTCAGAACGGCTACATAACTTAATAAATGGAGTGAGTTACTTAATTCAATGAGTAAACGGCGCTTACGTTCACAATTGAAGTTATCGCCTTGTATGTGTTTGTAACCCGACTGACAGGTGCATTCGTACCCTCCTTGAAAATTTCGGCAGCTGGTGGACGTTGCGTTACATTGGTCCGAACCACGAGAGCATTCGTCAATATCTAAAAATTAAAAAATATATATTGCGTTAGAAATTGTTGCGCTTATATGTGAAAAGAAAAGTCCACAGTCATCCAATGAACAACGCAAGTCCCATGAATACACGTGAATAGGCTAGACCACAACACCAGAAACTCCGTGGCCTTCTCTCTGATATAAGTGGGTGAGTTCTTTAATGTCATTGCCTCGAAAAAGAACTGAACATAGTTTTTGAACCAAATTTTGCCTACTTGTTGACTACCTCAAGGTAACTTAAATTTTGAAATAAAACGTGGGGTCCCCAAATTGGTTTAGGGGTACGAGGATCTTGTATATACCATTTAATTCCTTGTAAAATTTATTAACTATTCATGAGGGTGCAAACCAATCCCAGCACAGTATTCAGATCACATGTACACAACTGTAAACCCCAATACAAATCAAACAAGAGAATTAACTTTTGATACAAACTCCTGCTCAGCTAATTAGTATTCATTAACTTTTGATACAGATCTCTACTGATTCACATAACAATACTTTGCATTCAGTTTATTGTTTTCATTTCACAAGTAGAATAAAATATTCGCGTCCGATCTGTATGGCCATTTACAATGGCTCGCCTAACGGCTCGCCATTGTAAATGCCCATACAGATCTCCCGCTCATATTTTATCTACTACTTATAAATTGCCTTGCGAGAACTGGAAAAGTTCACGTATTCAGTGGTAATTTATTTTTTTTTAAACACATGAATTGAACTGTTTTCATTTTACAGATAAAACTTGATCGCTACACCCAAAATATGCGAAAAAATTGAAAGGTCACCATACTCGTTTAGGAGAAAAATACGATTTATTTTGCTCGCGGACTTAGCCTCATAGAAAAAAGCCGCGCGCTAATTACGCGTAAAATTCTGCGCAGTAAGGACATGAAGGATGCACAATGCAATGTAATGCAGGGCAATGACCTTAACGTCCGCTGCTGACCATATACGGTAAGGTAAGGTAAAACTTTATTTATGCAGGGTGGCCCATTCAGCACAGTGGCTGGTCTCCAGAGGGGCCCTGCTAAATACAATTTCTAAAAATATAAAATACCTAATTGTTTAAAATAGTTATAAAAATAGAGTTAAAAGCTAATGTTTAGTAATTGAAATAGTTATATAAGAGGAGTTTAAAAACTAAAACGAATTACAAGCATGAACTGGTATATTAAAAAGATAAATATCATAAATTAGGTGCTATGAATAAAGTGTGGGCTTTGACAAGATTTTTAAAAGAGGAGAGTGATACAGCTTGTTAGATTTTTAAAGGTAGTGGGTTAAAAAGGGCTGTGCCAGAAAATCTAAAAGTACGCTTGCCAAGGCTAAGCTTGGGTTTAGGTAGATGAAGATGCATGAGACGCGACCTACAGTTTATCGTCCATATCCGAGAAGACTAGAACATCTTACCAGTTGCAGAGGTCAGTGCAAAGGCAGCACGTTCTCCTCAATTGTTTTAAGACCCTGAGTGTTGGTCCGGTCTGGGAGTCGAACCCGAGACCTCCCACACGACAGTCCGGCGTTCTACCAAGTTATATGGCTATGACTCTCTATCAATTGACTTTCTCTTGTTTAGAGTTTATCGTTTTCAATTATAACTCCTGTTTTCTTACCTCTACATTTGAGTTTGTCATATAACTCGAAACCAGCAGCACAAGAACAGTAGTAGCTTCCATTGGTGTTGTGGCAGTTCGTCTCACATCCACCGTTTGCCAAATGACATTCATTCGTATCTAAGAAATTTAACACCCTCATTAAAATGATCAAAGGGAATTGCTCATCCAATAAATAACGGCCCTTTTTCAAAAGAAAATGGCCAAGTTGTATAAAAGCTGTCATACTAGAGAGCAAGCGTAGCTTTCCATTCAGCATGACCAGTTTGTACCCTGTGACCGACACATACCATTTTGCACCAGACATCAAAATATTGCTCACTTAGCCACCCGCTTGTTGCTCTTTATTGTCTTAAACGGCAAAAAAATTAACCGTCGACGTTCTGATTTATTTCAGTGAATGCATTCGAATTCAACCCCCACTGTAAAATAGTTTAGAATAAAAGATCCCGACCTCGCACCTTGAGTATTACATAACCATAAAACAAGTCCTCGTGGACTTTAAAGATTTCACTTATATATGTTTCCTTCTCGCTCGCGGCTGGGGGTAACCTTTGCTTCGCAAAAAAATTTCTTGTTGCAACAATGCATTAATGTGACATTTGAAACGTTTAATAAATCATCAGTATGGCACAATCCTCGCACCATTTTGAAGTTTTCGTGGAAAATATTCTAGGAATTAAGAGGCTGCACTTACTGTCAATCCAAATAACCTTTGAACAACAAAAACAGCATGAAAATTATTCTACAAGATGTTAAAAAACCGCAATCAATGGTTTTAAGACTTTTCTTCTAAGTAAAACTTTCAAACTTAGCCCGACTACTTCAAGTTTTAGGGCACTTCTTTTCTACCAGTCTGTACCCAAACCACGTTTAAACATTTTTTAGGACTTATAAAGTACTTTTTAGCATGGCCAGGCCACTATGAGTGGATTTACAATTCATACCAACACCTTAATGGGATTTTCAAACCGCACATGGTCCTTACCCTGGCAATTCTTTTTCGTCTCGTCCAGTTCGAATCCGTGAGGGCATGTACACAAGTAACGTCCCTGCAGATTTTGACAGCCATAACTGCACCCGCCATTGTTTACAGCACATTCATCGATATCTACCCGTTAAATACCAAAAAATAATAACCAAAATATGTAACAAGTGTCTTTACTTTCAGATTTTTACGCTGGGTAATTGCATTTGTCATAGGTCCACATTAGTCGCTGGCTGTAATAATTTAGCCTGCGTTTCAAGTAAAGTATGTATGCATGTACATAAGTTCAAACAGTCATACTTATATTACTGTTTCTTGATTTGTTAGCGAGATTGTAATGCCCAAATGTCCACTAACAGAACTGAACTTATTAAAAAAATTGCACTAGCAGTGCATTTAATGATTTTTGGGGAGGAGGAGGACGACGAGGACGAGAAGGAGGAGGAGGAAGGGGATATCTTCCGATAGCGGACTATACGTAGAGGACCAAAACATTACCTATTTTTAAGGTAGGGATTTCACAAAGTGGAGTATACAGCAGGGTAGGAAAATGTAATTTAATTATTTAAAGGGACCTTTCGAAATATTCAAGCAGACCAACCGAACGGTAGATCGATTTAAGTATTTAAGGGGTTATTCAAGTGAAAAAAAAAATAACAAAAAAGATGCAGTATCCTTTCTGTAGGTATGCCAAACGGGTACCATTTACCATTTCCTCATTGAAGTTCTTGTCAACTTTTTTGTCGAAAGCTGAAGAACGGTATGTTAAATGGTAAAGATTATAGCTCTATGCCAAGCCTTCCCTTACAAATTAAAAAAAAAAAAATTCTCCAAGAACCCCCCTGCCCCCCCCCCCCCCAAAAAAAAAAAAAGAAAAGAAAAAAAAACGGGAGAGGAGCGGAGGGGTAAAATCTTACCAAGGCAGGTGTGATTGTCTTGTGAAAGCTTGTATCCAATGTTACATTCACAATGGTAACTTCCATAACTATTTTTACAAATCTGATTGCAGCCTCCACGGTTAGTCTGGCATTCGTCGACGTCTGCAATAAAACAATACATCATGACCGCATCATTATGTAACTGTTCTGTAAATTTTGTTTGCTTTACAAATGCTACTTTGTTTTGCGTAAAATCTGCTTTCCCTTGTTTCGACATTTTTTTTGCATTTTCATTTGCTCTTTATTTCGTTTTAGTTTCATTTGTGTTTTTTGTATTTTGTCGAATTCTGATATAATAAATATTTCTGTACATCTTCAATAGAGTATTTGTTATACAGCACTGACGTTGCTGCAACAATGTTCAAGTTTCAAAGAAAAAAAACAGTGCAAGTACGAGTTTTTCTGGTGCTGATCCGAAGAATCAGCAAAAAATACCTTCATTGTCGCGTTAAATGGATGATTAAGAAGAGCGACCCTTTTCTTACCGTCACAAGGACGGTCAAGAAAAGTTACAAACTGCACTAGCTATCTAGCAAACAAGTTTTCGCGAGCAAGGTCCCAAAAGAAAAGTTTCAAACTTGACATAATTATCAGAAAGGAACATTCGTATTTTTGACATTTCAGGCGGTGTTTTTATTCTTTAGTTTCACCTCTTCTTGGGTGAATTGACTTACCATTGCATTTATGTTTGTCGGCGCCAAGACTGAATCCACTGCGACACTTGCACTCGTAACTTCCTGGAGAATTTTCACAAATCTGGTCGCAGTTGCCATTATTGGTGTCACACTCATTGATGTCTGTTGTTAGAATTATTGAGAAAGAAAACGTCAGCACAGATACTGTATAGTCAACAGAGTGGAGGGATGGCTCTAAAGCCGGACAAACTTCATAGGGGCAAGTAAAGATTCAAAGATCAATGTTGAAAGGTCCTTTATCGTTTGTGTCCATGGTTTACTTGCTCAAACAATCAATCAATCAATCAATCAATCAATCAATCAATAAATCAACCAATCAATTAATCAATCAAGCAAGCAAGCAAGCAAGCACACAAGCACGCAAGCAAACAAGCAAGCAAGCAAGCAAGCAAGCAAGCAAGCAAGCAAACAAGCAAGCAAGCAAACAAGCAAACAAACAAGCAAGCAAGCAAGCAAGCAAGCAATCATAGACAATAAATCAGACAAAAGTAAACCTCTATTGCTATGTTTTTTGTACGGCCCCCAAAAAATTGAAAACACAGAACAAAGGACTTCGAAAATCTTCGTCGCCACTCCCCTCTACTCACTATGACTCAGACAACGAAACAACCAAAAAAATTTGAATAATAATCAAGGACGGTTGAAGTTGCACAGCTGAATGGAGAAGGGAAATAATAGAATTGCTAAGGTTGTTTGGTGAATATTTTCAGAATAAGAAGAAAATCCCTTATCCCCGTCACAAAGAAAAAAATATGTAAAACGCACTCCTTAATTTCAAAACGACTAAAATAATATGCCGGATGCCTTTTGTTGAATTAAACGCCGGAATAGAATGAATAAAGATGGAGTAAATTAAAAATATAATTTAAAAATAAAGTTCGTGTTCATATATATACACCAAAACGATAAAAATGCTTGTGTCTGTTTTGTTTATTTATGCTTTTGTATTGTAGGTAAAATAGCAATAAGGATTATCGTAAAAAGAGGGTACTAAAATAACGAGTCAAGACTCGAACCAGGCTTCGAGCCAGGTCTCGAGCTAATGATTCGAGCCAGCATTCCAACAGCGCTTCGATTAGCCTTTATGGGTTCGGTTTGCTTGCAGTTAGCTTTTACTCGGGTTTGCTTGCAGTTAGCTTTTACTCGGGTTTGCTTGCAGTTAGCTTTTACTCGGGTTTGCTTGGAGTGCTTTCACTTCGGTTTGCTTGCGGTTAGCCTTTAATTCGGTTTGCTTGTGGCTAGCATTCATTTGTTGGTTGGACAATACTATGTAGCGTAAAAATTAAATGATAACATGGCAACAAGGACTTTTACAGTTTCACACTGTTCAGACTTGAGTTCTGTGCTCCAGTCCTTGCTTGAGTACTGGCTCGAGTCCTAGCTCGAGTCCTTGCATTGACTTCAGTTTATCTCTGGTAAAAGTTGGTATAAAAGGTAAATAAATAATAACTAATGTAATAAGCACCTGCACAATTTTTCTTGTCAGCCAATAGTCTGTATCCTTGAACACATTGACATTCGACCCATTTCGTGCACAGGAAATCGATGTGGCAATTGAAGTAACATTTTCCAAACAAACAATACCTGGAGTGTTGAATACATGTCTGGGAACATCCGCCGTTGTTGTCGCTGCATAGTTCAGGATTCTTTGCTATAAGTATATCACGAAAATAAAAAAAACAAGATCGCAGCTTACTATTTTTAGACCCCAAAACATGGCACACGCTTCCAATGTAAGAATAATAAAAGCATTCGAGTGAGTCTATTTGGCTGTAGTAGATTAATTTATTATTTAAAATTTAGAATTATATAATTACATGAAAAGCACATTTTGTTAGGTCTGTTGTCAAACCATATCACTGATTTAGACTGGGCTGCAGGATTTCCTGCGTGTGAATTCGTGGAACATCTCAGTGCAGATCATTGTCAGAATTTAAAGGCCTAACGTTGCACCTGTTGCTAAGCTGTTAAGCTGTACAGAAGGATGTATTAGAGAAGACGGTCATTCCTGATGTTTTCTATGGAGGAGTAAGCTGATTTCCAAACCTAAACTCTAGCTACTTGTCACTCCAACAAAATTTACTGTTTTTAAAAGTAATCTCAGCTGATAAAATTTGTCTCTCTTTTTGCTGGATTCGCTTTCAAAAAAAAAAAAAAAAAACAATATAGCATCGAAGGTAATTTTCTAAACTGAATTACCAAACAGTTCATTTTCAAAAAAAGAACGACTAACATTCTTTGATAATTATTGTTCGGGGATCGAATGAGCCCCTCCCAGGGGTTTTAGGAAACAATGGAACCTGGCCATTCAATAATTGGGAACAAGGAAAAAAAAAGGAACATATAGCTGGGAACACGGGAAGGGGCTCAGAAATTAAACCCTAATTGGGCGCAGCGTAGTTAAAGAATGCAATTATCAATACCTTTCGATAGCACGACTATCAAAGTTGTTATTTCTCGTTTGGTCGCGCCAAGAGAATGATTGTTTTTCCACTAAGTCCATGGCTTGTAGCAACTTTACGAATGGCTTCATATTTATAACAAGAACTGCTAGCAGTTTATAATCGTGCGGGTAATGTTTGACCACCTGACCTCTTTCAGTGCTTTGGCTTAAAGGCACGGCGCCGCACAGTAAAATCTTTAGAAAAGCAGTCACTTGAGAAACACACAAGTCGTGTTTGCGTTAGTCACGGAGTGAACGTGACATGAATTTCCTTTACCACATCATCTTTTGCTTTTTGAAACCACATGCCGGCCTAGCCGGAAAAATGCCTGCTTACGCATGCAAATATTTATTTTGTTCCGAATGTTCAATAAAATAAACCCAAAACAGTTCATTTATAAGAAAGCCAAATCACGTCAAAATAAAGAATAGACTAAGGCCATCCTATTGTGTTTCTCCGTTGAGCGTCTTTCGACAAGCTTTTGGTAATTCCCCTGGCGCGATGACGTGTATCCCGTGCTTTAACACATTCTTGCTGAGCTTGCAACTTACGTTTCGATTCTCAAAATACCGTAAACTCAAAACAAAAATTGGGATACATCCAGAAAATAAGTCGTCGTTTTGCAATATTTAACACGTTCCGGGTAAATTGTAGGACTTGTACTCGCTCCGAGCCAAACGCTTGAGTAACACAACAATAAATATTTCACACAAACAGAGCGCAGAGTATTCAAACAGAAAATAGGTGAATGATTATTTATAGCTACAAGCGAGAGATCGCGTGACATGGGTCTGACGTAGTGGTAGTTTTAAATAGCTTGAACATATCCAAGCGGTCTGTGTTTTCGCTATGTGATTATATTCAACCCTCTCTTCTTGTAAAATATGGAATGGAACAAAATTATACATTTCAGAGAGCAGAGTGTTCATGTTAAACGCGAGTGATCGGCTGATTGCTATTAAATATTAAAACTTGCGTGACTGTTACAGAAGAGCCGGCTGGGCCGCGTGGGTCTGGATCGATTTACCGACAAAACAAAAAAATCTGACACAGATTATGAATCGGGCCCAGGCCCCGCCCGATTAATTATAAACGTTTTGTATATGGAATATTGCCTGCCTTACATTTGCATCCAGAAATTTCAATCCTCATGCAAGGGAATCGAACAAAGTCCAGTGGCACTATACGCACGTATTGTGTCCTGATTTGCAGCGTTACATTGTTTGATGAAATCTTAAAAAAAAAGTATAAACAAGAAAAAATAATTATAAAAATATACAACACAAAGCCATTTTCGTATTCTAGAAGTAAAGTGGTGTAAAGGTAGCAAATGACATCAGTTATTAAAAATTCAAGCATTTCACGTATGAATTAGTTATCATTTACTTTTTTTAAAAGCGATTTCTAGGTTATTATTTAAAAAATTCAGTGCAATTTCCAGCATTCAGTAAATTCTGCAGTCCTCAAAAACCGGTCTCAGCGGGTAGTTAAATTTTTGGCCAGTTCTCAGCTATTAGTTAGAAACACTCAAAACCCTCGTTTAAACATTTCCTTCTGCTAGCGGTTTTTCTTAAGATGCAGTTAAATTAGATTGATGCACTAACTAAGGTTGATTTATTATCTCATTCATTTGACTTTTTCTTCGTTCGGCGTTCGGTTGTTTCTCGTTCGTTCGTTCGTTCGTTCGTTCGTTCGCCAGTCCATTTAATTAATTTGTTTGTCTCCACAGATGTGGGTGTTTTTCTTCATTTTTGCCAAAAAAGAACATCTTTCTCCTTGTCATTATAATCGCTATTATTTTTATTTTGCAAAGTTACACAAATCTTACCGACTCAAAATCTTCGTATGTAACACCATCAGCACTGACTTGAATCAGGTACTTAGTGACACTCCTGGCAGTTTGATTGACGGCAGGGTTTGCCTCAGCAGCGGTGACAATATGTTTGACCACTTTTTTTTCACCAAAATCAAACTGGAATGTAATTCAGTTACTGGGATAAAATTTCGACTTTGACATTATTTTATTTTCCTCAACTGAACTGTTAAAACTATAGTATGGATCAATAATTATTGATTCAACGAATATCATTACGACAGCATAGTGGAATCACAAACAAAATTCAAGCTAAAAAATTTCATCAAGCACATTAACCGCGACAGTAACTACGTAACTAGGCTAACTTACGGCTGATTAAGTACAACATTGCGTTGTTTTCAACAAACCGACAAACCAAATATCTAAATTGCAGTTATATAACAAAGTAATAATTTGGATAAAGTATTATTCTTTTAAAAAAATATTCAAGAACGGCAAGAACGGCATAAACAACCCGCTGACCTGTAAGTACTCATTGTCGGTAAAGTTTTTCTGTGGACACCAGGCGGACGATGAAGACATAGCGGCATGCGCAGCAGAGTACATTGGTGAAAGTTGCGAGGATGCTGTCACTGTGCTCTTGGCAAAAAATGGCGACGTACCATCTACAATTAAGGAAAAAAAATTGATTTTAAATTTTACCAATTCAAACCATACAAGCAGAGTATAAAATTTAAGACGTTACATCTAGCCTCCATTTTGTATAAGAGGAATATCGAAGGTTTCTACTCACATTTAGCTTTCAGCTCTAACTATCGCGGGAAATCCTGATGTTTTAATTTGGTATTTACAAAGTGGGGAGCATCCGTTTGCTAAGGGAAAATACCTTCCAAACGTTTTCGGTTGAAACGGTTGACAATTTTAATCGTGTTCTGGCGGGATGAACCCATTTTCTTTCTGCTATCGTGCTTTTTTTTTTTCCTTAATCGAAATAACGTCAGTTTTGGGAGAATTGTTTATCAGTTTCAACCTAAGTCGTAAGGGAAAGTGTTATTTTTGGGAAATTCTGAGTAAACCGTTTCACAGAATTTTATCCGCCAGTTGAATATATTGATCAACCAGCCTAACAAAACAAAATTCAGTTTTGTTTAAATTAAAAAAATAATAATAAAAAAAATAGACTACAACCATTTAAGATAAAATTTCCGTGACAACGCAATTTCGTGATTATATTTTGGAAGAGTGATCTTTGGCGACACTTTCGTGAATTTGTTTAACATTTTCTTTACTTTAAAAATATTCCTACACATCAAAATCGCGAATATCGCTAAAAAAATGATGAATTGATTTCTCGAACTTTCCGTTAACTCGAACCAAAAATCGTTTCGATGGGTAGTCGAACACTTCAATTTTATCCCCGATTTGCGGAACCTCTCGATTTCTCGAACCAATTTTGTTTCCTTGGAACTTCGAGAAACTGGGATTCTACTGTAATCAGGAAATGAAATTAAAGTAACAATTCCGTTGCGTTCATAACTAAACGTTTTACTCTTATTCCCCTATGTAATAGCATGGCTTATTTACACTAGTGAGAATAAAAAAATCTGAGTTATTCGTTGAATGAAAACTGTTATTTAAAACTTATCGGTGTTACATATAACTACGACACATTTGTAGTTAGGTCAAAGAATCGTTACTTTTCCTTTTTTATATCCGTGAATTGAAAATGGCCGTGCCTTAACCTCGCAAGACATTAGCTGGATTGAAGCTTGTAAAGTTGAATTCAATTGAAACATATAACGCATCATGGACTTACCTATAAAGTCGAAATTTCCAGTGAGAACAACCAGTACCAAACAGGAAATGTATGGTACTCTCATTTTATCGGTGATTTGTTAGAATTATCTTTTCCAGCGACCAAGAAATTTACAGAGATATAGGCGCGCCTTAGAAAATGCAAAATGCATTCATCAACCACAATCAAAATTTGTAAGAAAGAAAAATCTAATTATTCAGAAACACAGGTGTTTAAACAAATGATGCTGAACTTGGAAATAATCAGTGACAATCTAAAATATTTCAACACATTAAAACTTTTGGTCACGTTCAAAAAAAAAAAAATAAAAATGTAAGTCAATCCACCTTTTTTAAGATATAGCAAAATTTGTGTCGCACATTGAACGTATTTTCGGTTGTTGTAAATTTGCAACTAGCAGCGTAGTCAAATGGACTAATAAAGGTATTTTTTTAAAACTATAAATTTAACGTTAATTGTTACTGCAGCTGAATTTACAAATAAAACAATCTTTCAAAATCACATGCACGAAAACAGTCTATCGCCTTTCTCAATGCTTATTATTTGTAAGGTTTTAAGTAATCGCTACGAATGGAAACTTCCGATCTGGTTTTCCTTTAAATAAAGCTTCATGTCTTTTTTTCTCAAAATAAACCGCAAAAGCTTTATTATTATATTCACTAGTGAGCTCATAATGAGCTTACTTAGCTGTCAACATATTGTCAGATAAATAACTGAGAACCAATCATTTTCTATGCTTACAAACCCAATTTATCAGTACCATATTCCGTAATCAAAGCCCATAAATTTCTCACCGTCCTCACCTGTTGTTCTCAACAAAAATCACATCTCTTAGGGTTCATTAGTAACTTTTTAAATCCTTTTTTACTAGTAAATTTACTCTAGTGGTAATTCCAGCCACCAAATAATAATTTATAACATGTTTTCCGCCGAAGTAGTGTTTGGACGTAAAATAACGGTTTTTGCGCCTTCCGATTTGTATGGTTTTTAATTTTTTTACGTAAGCCAGTTAATAGTGAAAGAGTATGTTACATGTAAATACGGTTTGCAACATTTAAAAATCAAATGAATATTTAAGATTTGACGTTAGAAAGCAAATTGTGTACGAAATAAACACCATCAGAAACTCCTATTTAAAAAACGAATTGAAACGCTCGCAAAATTAGCCCTCAAAGATCCAACCTCGAAGTATTTATCATCTTTGCAGAATCCTGTTTATATTTTCGTTTTGGCGTAAGTTCTTTATTATTATCAGCCATGTGGGCATGGACTTAATTTTCGTAATGAATTTAAATGATTGTCATTCTTAAGAGTTAATTAATATAATTAATAATAAATATAGAAACTCAGCGGTGTTCTATTGAAACTCCGCGAGGCTGTTTGGTTCTTCCACTCTTTTCTATTCGCCGTTACAACGCGATCGTGCATAGGCTTTTCATTAAAGGGTTAATTTTTCTTGATCTTTTGGTTTAAAACAACAAAAAATTGTAGTTTTTGGACAACAATTCCTTAGAGTTTCTACCAAAACAATACGACTACTCGCCCTCACTACTCACTTTCACTTTCTATGAGCGATAGTCAACTCGGCTCATCGAAAACTCAGGCTCGTAGTCTTATTGTTAAATTAGACATTTTGTGCAGTAATCGCGATGTGGACAAGTACGTTAGTTTCTGTAATGAATATAAATGATTATCCTTCTTAAGAGTTTATTAATAAATATATATATGGTGTTAGACATTTGAATGTGCAGTAACCGCAGTGTATGTATTCACAAGTTCAACATTCTGATAACGAGTGAAAATGTTCATCTGTACTTCACACTTAAATTGGCTCAAACTAAAGTTGTTATCCAAGGGTTTTCTTTCCCGAAAACAGAGACAAACATACGTATACAAAATGAGAAAAACTAATTTGTTGAATGACAATAGCATCCGGGACAGTGATATTTTTCACGCTCAAATTGCAGACGCTTATATAACAGTGATCATTTCCGATCCTGGAGACCCTCTTTCTCGCAAGACGCGCGCGAAAGCCTTGTTTAATGTTTCGCCAGCATTCTCGTCCCAGAGCCAGCGCGCTTCCGCTGAGTGAAATGCTCGACGCTCTGAGCAAAACCAGGAACGCGAACAAGAGCTTGTAACACAGTTTGTAACTGTGCGTGTATGTGAAACTCAATATTCCTTATGCTTTAAAAATATGTGTGGAGAAAGCAACCGCTGTGAATAACTTTTGGTCTCACCTTCTGCTTTAGCCCAGTAATTCCGATACTTGGTGCTGATAAAAATGAACGTGGCCTGTGGACACAGAATTTTTACCCCTCCGTATGTCTGGAGATGTAATTTTTAAAGCGCATGCTAGACAGCACACACACACACTAACACCGATATTGCATTTGCTAAAGATGACGGTAAATCGCCAGCAAAAGAAGCGAAAAACTTTTTCGACTGTTCGTACTTTTAATAAAAAAATTTAACATGAACAACGTTTTTGCAACCGTCACTACTTACAAGTAACAGAACGTACATTTTCGATTCCACTGTGTCAGTGTGTTACCGTTTTTATGTTTTCTAGCAATGGTTCTGACACCCGCTTCCCCAAAGCTTTTCTCTCCGTTAATTATAGAAGAGGGCGTGGAACGGAGCCTGTTTTAAGTTTTAATGATGATTGAAAGCTCAACCAAATCGGTGACTGATCGTGCGTAAGAAAATTTCGATAACGACCCAAAACATTTAAAAACCTGTAATTGTTCGTTACAAAAGGACAAGAATTATTTTTCATGCTAATATGAAATTTAGAATACATCTACAATTTTCCTATTCTCTTCCCAAATATTAATGTTTATCAAAGCTTTTTTTTCGGTACTCCCACGGGAGCAATTTCCACAGCCAATTTCGTAACTTCCATGGAAAATATACACACATCGCCTAAGCAACAAAGGCTCCGTACACATTAATCCGGAAAAATTGAAATGATTAAAATTAATTTTAAATACACCGTATAAAATACTTTGCGGATAAATTTAAAAAAGCATATATTCTGGTCAGAAACAGATAAAACACTTTTTCAAATACCCATTTGAAAGAGCATTTGCTACAAGTTCCATTTTCAAAATGTTTTCCGACCATACTAAAACTCAAGGCCGGAGTCTTCAATCCACCCTTCAAAGTGGGTATTTGAAAACGCCTTTTATCCGCTTTTGACCAAAACGAATGCGTTTTCAAATGGAATTTGTACTAGTGTGGAGGGAAAAAAATATAGGGCGTTTTAAAATCACTCCGTTTTCCAATTTATCCGGATTTTTGTGGACTGCAGCTTTAGTCATTTCGACGATGCGTGTGTATTTCCCATGGGAGTTACCAAATTGGCTGTAGGAGTACGAAATTCTCGTAGGAGTACGAAATCCTTATCTTTCTGTGTGGGACCTGCCCAGCTGCCTTTAGCATCCATAAAAAGTAAAATAAGCGCAAGCGTCACACACGCTTTGAAAAATAATTTCGGGGACCTGATGCGTCATCGATGTTTGATTAGTTGCCTCTGCTGTGCAAAGCATGCAAGAGATTGGTTGGAGGCGTATTTTATAATGTTTGTTCATATGTGCTATAAACAAGACAGTCGGTAAAAACGTCATCGGACACTTTACAACACTACTAATCTTCATTACTCTTCGTTTCATGCGCTGGCAGAAGCTCCGAACTGCCCCTTTACAAAAAGTTTCAAGCACTGACTGAAAATGTTTCGTTTGTGTTTTCTCTTGTTTTGTGTTGGTGTGACCAGGGCTTTAGGTAAGTGTTGCAACTTTTAGAGTGTGACGTCATTCTCGCACGACATTATTGCGGGGGGATCGATGCAGCTTTTAGGACCTGAATCGAAGTGTGAGAATTGCTAATCTGTTTGCGCATTTTTGAGACATTGTTACGGCGTCAGTCTACATTATCCATTATCCCAATAATTCTGAAAGCAGTGTTTCCTTATCCCTAAAATTACCAAAGCCCTTATCTTTGATATTTTGACCTTCGTTACCCCTAAATCTGAGTTGTTATCTCTACAGTTAATTAATTCTACCTTTATCCCTTATCCTTAGAGTAATGTTGTGAGTTTTCCCTTATCCCTTAAACCCCTAACGTGGCCTCATTTCGCCGGCGACGACTTGTAAAGTATACCAGTGGTTAATTTCTCTTTCGCGTTTTCGTCTGATGAATCCAAATACATCTCCTTTAACGGCGAAATAAACTCCATAAACTTTTCGAATAAAAAGGTGTATTTTATGACTATAAAACTCGTGAAAAGAGACCAGAAAGCAGATTCTTACCAGCTTAAAAAAACGTAAACGTATTCGGTCTAGAACGGCAATTATTCCGTCTAGAACGGCAATTATTCTCTTTTTGGCGAAAGGCATGCGTTTTTACTGGCAATAACCTTACCTAAGGCAGTGTACCTTGGCAAACCAGTTCAAGGACTATATTTTCTTATTATTTTGTACTAACTTCTTCCCCAATACCGCTCTGTTCAAATTCTGCCACAAAGGTTACTTCATGCTACATAAATCGGGAAGAGCTCTGGTGCGAGTATTGGACACTTGGCCCGACGCAGATTTATCTTACCTTACCTTGTAATTTTTGAACCCCTATAACCAAGATAACCGACATCACTCAGTCATATTTTGCTAAGCCATTACAGATTCCCTGTTCTGCTTGTGTTTTAGAATGCGGCAAGCCGGTTGGTCTTGAAGACAGAACAATCCCGGATTCATCAATGACTACGAGTTCGCAGATTAACAAGTAAGTCCAGGTTGGCCTTTCTTTTCTCTGATCCAAGTATCTTACACAGGGAGGCAGCGTGGCCGAGTGGTTAGAGCGCCGGACTTGAAATCCGAAGGTCGCGGGTCCAAGTCCCGTTCTGACCACTAGCTGGTGTTGTTCTCAGTAGTCCCGAATTCAACTCCTCGGCTACGCTTGTAAATAGCCAACTGGTCTGCCTCCTGCCAGTTGGGATTCTTAATCATGTTATGTTCATTTACAATATTTATTTCAGAGTTAGTTTACATTGGCCCTGAAAAGCCCCATTCGGGGAGTGGTCAATTAAGATATTTATTTATTTATTTTATTT